>NC_090646.1:338957086-339192086 GCF_040937935.1 Hyperolius riggenbachi
CACTACCAAAGCAGTAGTCATTCCCTTGCATATGAAAGAACATTGCACTCACTGTAGCACACAACAACAATAACATACCTCCCAACTTTTGAAGACAGAAAAAAGGGATAGTAAAAACACCATTGCCACACCTCCAGCCACATCCCAAATTCATGTGTGGAGCACATCATGAAAGGTTGCGAGTTGTGCTCATGAGTAGAACCAAATGTACATAAACATAGCAGTAGAGGCCCCCTCTCCATGAAGAGAAAATTAGGCCCTAAATGCATATGAAAAAAAATGTGATGTAAGAAAATGATATTTTCCACAGTAAACTGTTCTTACATTATATTTAAGCAAAAATATTCCCCACACAATAATTATGCAGCATGCCCCCCACACAAAAAATACATTTTTTTCAGCAGTGTTCTCTCAGGTAAAACGTTAAACTAAATCAACAGCTAGGCAGAGTTTCCCCAGGAAAAAAAAAATAATAATTAGGCAGCATGTTCTCCGAATATAATTAGGCAGCACAATCTCATATTTAGGTAGCATTTCACGTCGATAGGCAAGGATTCTCTCAAACATAATTAGGCCTCTATGCTGTGCCCCTTACAGTTTTCCTTGGTGCTCTACCTGTCCCTTCTCCAACTTTTAATATTCTCTGCACCTCTAGTGGCACCCCTACCATTTACCGTATGCCCTGGCAGTCCCCACTCCACTTTACAGTATGCCTTGGTGGTCTACTCCCCCCAATATAGCTTTCACTGGTGGTCTTTTGGTCCCCCTACCTATTCGTTTGCCCTAGTGGTCTTGTTCTTCTTCTTGTGGTTTTCCCACCTCACCTCTTAGGTAGGCCCTGGCGGTCTAGTTGACCCCTAATGCCATTTACAATATCCCCTGGTAGCCCACCCAATCCCCAAAACCCACACAGCCTTTCCTGGTGACCCCTCCTCCCCTTCACAGCAGCCCTTGGTGGTTGCAGTTTCCTGTATACATAATAATTACAAAAGCCGCTTGGAGCGCATTGGTTTTATTAACTAGGAGAAAACACAAACTTGTAAACTTAAAACACACTGTCCTGGAATGTCCAAGGCTCAGATTCAAGGATTAAAAGAGCACCAATATTCAAAGCCCTGAAAAAAAAACAGCTGTCAATGTCCAGGACACAATTTTTTCTAACGCTATAGATAGCTTATGTATACAGTGCAGCCCATTCTTTATATTTCAAAGGCTCTTTCAATAGATAGCTGGAACCAGGAGTGTGGACATTGCATGGTTTTATTGATGGTGTAAGGATCTATATGTAACAAAATTATGAGGGGTAAGTCCTCCTAGAGGCATTTAGTACAGACCCGGACTGCTACTGCTTTATGCTCCTAACTGAACTGCCTGAGGAAGTGGGGTTACGCCCGTGATACACGGTGCAATATTTTGGAGTATAATAATAAATCTGTTTGTGTTATACCTTTAAAGGTGTCTGTTGCAGCATCCTTTGGAGTGGCTAGGAGTCCACCTCTACCATGTCCATATTTTTAATGTTTTATTACATTGTTTTCTCCTATTGGCGCGTCTGTTAACCTACAATTATTACCAGTCCACCCTTGGTCGAAGGGCAGAATACGTTCTACTGTTCTTCCTGTCTGCAGAGAGTGACTTCTTATTCCTGAGTGGGGTAAGGCTTGTTCTCCCCACCTGCCGTTACAGTGGTTACCTGAGAGGTAACCCTGGTTTGTGAGTATTCCTTACTTACTTTTCATCCTCCCTTTACTGGTCCAAACTTACTACAGTATATTGGGCTCTCGGTGTCCCTATGTTTTTATCTTCCGTTATGGGGATTGTTTGTAAGTTGAATTTGATTGTAAGTTGAGTCCTGTGTTATACATAGTGCAACATGGATATATGATTTACTTGTGGACAACTCTGGATTTAGACATTCTGCATAAAAGACTACTTAAAACAGTTTACACAAGGATGGCGGGCTCTTTCACACTTGGACGTTGCATTTGATGCGACGTTAAGGTCGCATAACGTGCCCCTAACGCAACGCGTTAGCTTTGAAGTTGGACATTACATTGCACTGCGTTATGCGTCTCTTGATGCGTACGCGATGCGTACTTTTTGATGCATACGGATCGAACGAAAACGGCGCACGCAGCACATTTTAAAAAAAAAATAACAACATTACTGCGCATGTGCAAACAGTCTAACGCAGCCAAATAAGAGTATAACGCACAGCATGCTGGACTTTCATTTAACGTGCTGCGTTATACTCCAACGCAACGTGGGCACTGTGAACAGCCCATTGATTTAATATAGCTGTAAGTTGGGCTGCGTTACAGGCTGCTGTAACGCGGGACTTTAACGTCCCACTGTGAAAGCAGCCATAATTGTATATTTTGTACATGAAGACAACATTTTTTGTATGTATGAAACACTGTAACTTAAATCGTTTGTCATAAGCGGACTATATGTATAGGCAGAACTAAGGTAAAACCCAAAACTTTGGTCAAAATGGTCAGAAATGCAGCAACTACGCAACACAAAATCAGGCATACATTTGCTTTAGGCACTGGGCTTTTGGGTGCAGGTTGAGTCGAATGACAGCTCACCCTACTGCTGCACAAGATTGGGGTGGTGTTAAATACTATTCCCACTCCAAGTCATAGCAACTCAAAGTCAGAAGTAATTTGGGGTCTTACACAAGTAAGTCAAAATAGCCCTACTACCTGGAAACCATTCAGATAATCAGGATACTCAAGCTAATATCATGGTAGCAAAAGCAATTACAATAAAGTGCTATATGACCTCAACAAAATTATCAGGAACAGATAAATCAAGCAGAATCTGAATATAAAAACAATCTAACCGAAACAAATGATTGTATCTGGCAGTAAAAAGGAACATAGCACAAACTGTTAATTCTAAAATACATGAAAAAAAAGCTGCTAGCCCAGGTACAAAGGATATCTGAATTTGGAATTAAATCAGGGAGGTTATGAACATACTTAAAGGGAACCTGAAGTAAGAAGTATATGGAGGCTGCCATATTTATTTCCTTTTAAACAATACGAGTTGCCTGGCAGCCCTGCTAATCTATTTGGCTGGAGTAGAGTCTTAATCATGCCAGAAACAAGCATACAGCTACCGTATATACTCGAATACAAGTCGATGTAGTGTATAAGTCGACTCCAATATTCAACCCTCTTAAGCTGGAATTTTTTATTGACTCAAGTATAAGTCTACCCAGCAAAGTTAATGGCTCCACTTGGGGCTCAGGAGGGGTTAATGACTGCACTGCAAACAGTATTGCAGCCATTAACTCCTGTCCCTTAAGTGCAGCCAATACCTCCTCCAGGCCCCCAAGTGGTGCAATTATTCACTCCCTTTTTTGCAGCCTAATATTCCCCTTGTCTCCTTAAAGTTAACCCGAGGTGAAAATAAAATGATGAGACAAACAACTGTATTTATTTTCCTTTTAGATAACTCACTGTTTTATTTTATATTTAAATATTTACAAAGTAGACTCAGTGTTTTATTGTTGCTGATCAATGGCAGTCTATTAAGTGTCCCAGAGTTAAAATACATGAACAACTGATCTTTTTCTATTCCTCTCTTGCCCTCAGAAGTTGTATTCTGCCAAGAAAACTTTTATCGCTGTAATTTGCTTATCACTGAGGATTACTAAATTTCTAACAAGACAGAAGCTGTCACTTACATGCCTGAAAATTAACTCTTTCAAGCAGAAAAAAAAACTGCCTGATTATTGATATGCTTTGCACTGTACAGACACATGATTGTCTCATTATGTAACATGTCACCTCAGGTACACTTTAACTGTAGGCTCAATTGCTCAATTGAAAAGACTCCACTTATCCACTTGTGTCATAGTTTATACTTGGTTTCTAGGGAGTGTCTGCAACACCTCAACCAAATAACTGTGTGTGCTAGGGCTCAAAACAAGAGCAATTATACGGTAGAGGAAGAAAGCCCTTAAAAGATAGCACCTCCCACAGCAAAATTTGAAAAAGTATAACAAAAATCTTTATTCAACATTGGGTATATTAACAATCACAGTACTGATGATTCAATTAAGAATAAAACCATTTAAAAACCAAGCAAATATTCCAATATTTGGAATATTTGTATATTAATATGTTGGAATATTTGCTTGGTTTTTAAATGGTTTTATTCTTAATTGAATCATCAGTACTGTGATTGTTAATATACCCAATGTTGAATAAAGATTTTTGTTATACTTTTTCAAATTTTGCTGTGGGAGGTGCTATCTTTTAAGCGCTTTCTTCCTCTACCATATAATTGCTCATAGTTTATACTTGTCATGTACGCAGGTTTGCTATTTGCATCTGCTATTTATTATGCAGTGTAGCTTAATATGTTGATGCTTCAGAACTAAAAGATAATGATAAGCTCTTTGTCAGTAAAGAAAACACATTGAAACTTAATGGAGCTTGGGGGTGTATATGTTACGGCCAGAACCCGAAGTGTGGCCACTTCTAGTTCTGGCCGGCCACTTCGGGTTCTGGCCGGCCAATGTGCGAAGTGGCCGCAGCGCCCAATGTTAGAAATGGAATGTTTCCTTTTATTATTAATGTAGTTTTCCGGCCGTCTCTGGCCAAATGTAGCAAAACAGTTAGTTAATTTAATTAAATGAAGCTGGCGGCAATGTAGAAGGATGAAGCTGCCCGGCTTCCGCTCCGCCTCCTCTCCTCCGCCCCTGCCTCTCTCTCCTCCCCGATACTGGCAGCGGGGGACATGCGTGTCCCCCCAGAGTCGTTCGTCGCGGCAGGCAATCCTGTCGTTCATCCCTGCAGAGCGGGTGCTGGCAGAAGCAATGTCTGCAGCCTCCCCGCTCTGCTTTCCTGGCACCACGAACGACTCTCGGGGACACGCGTGTCCCCGCCGGCTGCCCGAAGAAGAGAGAGAGAGAGAGAGAGGCAGGGGCGGAGGAGAGGAGGCGGAGCCGCCAGCTTCATTTCATTAAATTAACTAACTGTTTTGCTACATTTGGCCGGAAAACGACATTAATAATAAAAGGAAACATTCCATTTCTAACATTGGCCGCTGCGCTGCAGCCACTTCGCACATTGGCCGGCCAGAACCCGAAGTGGCCGGCCAGAACTAGAAGTGGCCACACTTCGGGTTCTGGCTGTAACATATACAAGTCTTTATATTTGTAACCCAAAATCATATTTTATGGGTTGAGCAGACCAATAGAATATAAACAGGCAAATCAAAACCCTAATCAAATATTTACTTCTGTTAAGCTGGAAAATGAATTGCCATTAAACTTTTTCAAAATAAGAGGGCTCATAGTCCTCAAATTATACTGAAGCACTTTTCAATTAATCTATGCTATGCACTGATGAGGACCAACCAGTCCACACGCATGTTGGATCAGCATGGCTCTGCACAATTAACAACCTAACACATCACTGCATTCAAGCAGTTCTGGAGGTGTGTTTAGCTTACAGGGACAGCAAATGGATGATTTGAATATTCAGCAGTGATGCATTGTGGGAGACCTCATATGCTCACTCTGTTAGAAATTGAAAATGCCAATTGCTGTTACTATACTAGTATCTGAACGTTGTGTTATTTAAAGGATACCCGAACTGAAATGTGACATAATGAGATAGACATGTGTATGTACAGTGCCCAGCACACAAATAACTATGTTGTGTTCCTTTTTTTCCTTCTCTGCCTGAAAGAGTTAAATATCAGGTATGTAAGTGGCTGACTCAGTCCTGATTCAGACAGGAAGTGACTACAGTGTGACCCTCACTGATAAGAAATTCCCCTCTTTTACCTCTTTCTTGTTCTCAGAAGCCATTTTCTGCTAGGAAAGTGTTTTATAATTGGAATTTCTTATCAGTGAGGGTCACACTGTAGTCACTTCCTGTTTGAGTCAGGACTGAGTCAGCCACTTGCATACATTATATTTAACTAATTCAGGCAGAGAAATAAAAAAAGGAACACAGCATAGTTATTTGTGTGCTAGGCACTATACATACACAAGTCTATCTCCTTATGTCACATTTCAGTTCGGGTATCCATTAAGAACTGTTATGTTAAAAATGAAGAATTACAATACCAAGATTGAAAAATGAGAAACTGACAGCTTGTCATCACTGTAGAGAGTCATGGAGAAGAGGGGGGAGTTTTCACATCCTTCTCCCAATCATTTGGATCACATGGGTAGCAAGGATAGACCACCAGAAAAGATAAACTGCCTTAGTAAATGCAAAGGCTTTAACAGAAAAGAATTATATATGTCTTCCTAGTACATCCTATTATGATGAGATCATGACTGCACAAATTTAAACAAGCTTTGGTAACTATAATGTAGGGTGAAGTCGTGACCAGAAAATGCAGTGTGATAGGCACACAGGAGAGCATGGCAGACAACAGCATAGTCCTAAATGAACACCAGGTTCTCTGGAAGCCACCCTTCAATTTCAGGGGTAGCTCATTAGTCACAGAGCTAGCCACTGAGGTTTGGTACCAATGAGTCTGAATTTTATATCCCGGGACTTGTATGTTAACACTGAAAGAATTCTTGTGAACAAGAGTTTTCTCACAGTCCTCAGTCCCAGTCCTCATATGTCTATGTTGGTGCTGCTCTCCAGCTTTCTGGTCAGGTCAGTTGAGGACAAGGAGAAATCACCCAGTCTGAGCATGTCAGTAACAAAGCTTCATAATTGGAGAAAGGATCAGAATGGGAGGATGCCAATAGAGATGGCCGGAACGGTTCGCCGGCGAACTTGTTGTTCGTGGCGAACCGCGAACACTTAGCAAATTCGACCCACCCCCTATACTACATCATTGGGCTAAACTTTAACCCTCTACATCACAGTCAGCAGACACATGGCAGCCAATCAGGCTGTACTCCCTCCTGGGCCCCGCCCCCCCTATACAAAACGTTGCTGCGTCTGCCATTTTCGCACTCTGTCTGATGCCTGCTTTAGTGAGAAAAGGGAGAGGTTGCTGCAGAGATAGGGAAGGCATTAGTTAGGTCTTGTTAGCTTGCTCCTTGCTGATATTTGTTGCTGAAAAGCACCACAAAAAAAGCTCTTTTGAGAGCTAATTTTTTTGTGATGTGTTTTTTTTTGTGTGTGTGTGCCACTGACACTGTATATACAGCCCTGTCTGTCGCAGCTGGCCCTTGCTAATTGCTATACTGTTCCAGGCCCAGCACAGTCAGTGCATACCTTTCACTGCATCTGTGTGACTGCACATTGTATTATACCAGCAGTCAGTACCTTTCACTGCATCTGTGTGAGTGCACATTGTATTATACCAGCAGTCAGTACCTTTCACTGCATCTGTGTGACTGCACATTGTATTATACCAGCAGTCAGTGCATACATTTCACTGCATCTCTGCGAATGCACATTGTATTATAATACCAGTCAGTGCATACCTTTCACTGCATCTCTGTGACTGCACATTGTATTATACCAGCAGTCAGTGCATACCTTTCATTGCATCTCTGTGACTGCACATTGTATTATAATACCAGTCAGTGCATACCTTTCAATACATCTGTGTGACTGCACATTATATTATAATACCAGTCAGTGCATACCTTTCACTGCATCTCTGTGACTGCACATTGTATTATAATACCAGTCAGTGCACACCTTTCACTGCATCTGCGTGACTGCACATTGTATTATACCAGTCAGTGCATAAAATTTCACTTAAATGGATGGCAGACTTGCCCTCTATAACAGATTCTCATTATAGGATATCAAGTGTATTCGTCTCATCATTATACAGCAGTCAGTCAGCAGTAAGTCAGTCCCCACACAGCATCTGTGCCTGCAGGCCGCTTGACTGCCTTCTTCGCCACCACCAACAGGGTCCAGGACGCCAGGTGGATTCCTGAACTTTTAAGGCCACTGCTAGCAGCGGCCGCTAACAAATAATATTTTTTCTGGTGCCTAATTTTTCTGGCTGAACTGCGGCTGCAACAACCAAACAAAAGGCATGTACATGTGTTAATTCCCCTTCGTGATCGTTACCTTGCCGTGGTGAAGGAGCTTGTATATCACAATGAAGCAATGACCTATATGAGTGTGTTGGGGGGCACACCCAAGATAATAAGGTCTGTAACGTAATATCAAAGCGCTATAGCTGATACAAATTTAAAACTGTATAAAAGTCCCAGCGGAGTGCGCTACCACAAGGTCCGGCAAGACCTAAATAATTATACACAATCGCTTAAGCGCACATCCTTTTTCATATAAAAGTCCACATAAACATCATTTAGGAGTTCTCAATGCTGTTCTCATATGCAATTTCTTGATCTCTTATGCCACCATCACCATGGACACCCAACAGTAAACAGACTCACCAGATGTATTGGCCACTGCTAGGCTGGCCAACCATGCACAAATCCAGGAGCCTCAGTACTTCAGGATCCTGGTATCGCTGTGATGCTGTCCGTTTAGACCACCATCATCCTCCCCATAATCCATGCAATGTACCTCAAAGAAATAGCCTCCATAGCATAACTCCGTAAAAAACATAAAACTTTAATTGTAAAATTGCACTCACATGCTCCAGAACATACCAGGAAGCGAACGGCCGGTGGAGGCGGTGGTGTCTGCAAGCTGAGTGGAGGGAGAACAGGAGGACCCAACACAAGCTGTGCCCTGCCAGGCAACGGGGGAGAGCCCGTAAAACTCTATATGTGCAATACATTCTGGAGCATGTGAGTGCAATTTTACAATTAAAGTTTTACGTTTTTTACGGAGTTATGCTATGGAGGCTATTTCTTTGAGGTACATTGCATGGATTATGGGGAGGATGATGGTGGTCTAAACGGACAGCATCACAGCGATGCCAGGATCCTGAAGTACTGAGGCTCCTGGATTTGTGCATGGTTGGCCAGTCTAGCAGTGGCCAATACATCTGGTGAGTCTGTTTACTGTTGGGTGTCCATGGTGATGGTGGCATAAGAGATCAAGAAATTGCATATGAGAACAGCATTGAGAACTCCTGAATGATGTTTATGTGGACTTTTATATGAAAAAGGATGTGCGCTTAAGCGATTGTGTATAAGATAATAAGGTCGTTGTTTCACTGTGGACAGACCAAATATGATCAGCTGGACAGTCACTGTTGTTCTGTCATTGAGCTACCTCATCTCGACCATATGGGCTTGAAAACCGCCATCGTCTGCACTCTTGGTGCGCACCAGCCCAGCACGGCCATCACTACACAAACAGCTGTTTGCGGTGCGTTACACAGTGAGTTTGGTCTGTCAGTGTGAAGCAGTACACTACTTATACTACCTGCTGATCCATGTCTACACACACAAGATGTTTTCAAGCACTTTATGCCTCCAATTTAGGAATGCAATGTGATTTCTGCCCTTTAGGGATTATAACCCTGCTGTGTTAAATCCGTAATTTTTCCTGGGACTTTTGGCATGTATCCCACTCGGCCATGCCCCCCTCCAGGTGTTAGACCCTTTAAAACATGTTGTCCATCACTTTTGTGTCCAGAAACAGTGTTTTTAGTTTTTCAAGTTCGCCTGCCCATTGAAGTCTATTGCGGTTCGCCGAGTTCGCCGGTTCGCGAACCCGAAATCTGAGGACTGAGCCATCTCTGGATGCCAACACTTGTCAGGGCTTGCAGCTGATTACATTGCTTACAAGTCTTGCAGAAGGTGGCTATGATCTTTAAATTTAATTAGGGAAAAAGAGTTCATACTTGGAGGAAATGCTGGATTTTCCGATACAGGGGTTTTATGCCCTGGAACATGCAAGAGTTTTCTCTTTTTGGATAGTTCAAATAAGGTCTTAATTGAAGAGGCAACAATGGGGAACTCTGTGGCGGTGATTTTATCATCATTACTTACAACCCATGGGAGTCCTGAGAAAGGCATAGAGGGGATTGGTTGCTTAACCTCCTTGCCGTTCTAAAAAATCCGGCAAGGAGGCAGCGCTGCACTTTTTTTTAATTTTTTTTTTTTTTAAATCATGTAGCGAGCCCAGGGCTCGCTACATGATAGCCGCTGAGCGGCGGCATCCCCCCACCCACTCCGATCGCCTTCGGCGATCAGAGTATGCAGGGAATCCCGTTGAGAACGGGATTTCCTGCAGGGCTTCCCCGGTCGCCATGGCGACCGGGCGGGATGACGTCACCGACGTCATGGACGGCGTGACGTCAGAGGGAATCCCGATCCGCCCCTTAGCGCTGCCTGGCACTGATTGGCCAGGCTGCGCAGGGGTCTGGGGCGGGGGGGGCGGCGCGGCGCGGCGGGTAGCGGCGAATCGGCGGCGAGCGGCGGCGATCGCGTACTACACACAGCTAGCAAAGTGCTAGCTGCGTGTAGGAAAAAAAATTATGCAAATCGGCCCAGCGGGGCCTGAGAAATCCTCCTGCGCAGGTTACCCCGAACTGTGTTCGGGATAACCGGCAAGGAGGTTAATCCCTACCCAGCATCTGGTAGATTTTGGAAATCCAGTTATACAAAGGTTCCCATATAGGACTCAACCCTCGAAGTATATTTATCCAACTATTTATTTAATTCATCAGTTGCGGTTATACAACATACAAGACCAGCACAACATTTTGGGCCTGTCGCCCTTGATCAAGCGCTCAGGCTTCTTGTAAAACAATACACCATATATAGACATTATTTGACACACCACACCCAAATAATTGGTGGGCGGGCACATTCTTGAACCATTATTAACCCTTTCGAGGGTAAAAAGCACCTTTACCTATTATAGGAAGCATCTAAGACTTTTTGGATTTTGGAAAACGCCATCTAAAGAGGAACCATAAAATAAACTGTCCTTCTGTAAACCCCACATACCTATAGAGCTTTTAGCAAGCAACAATAGAAAGCTTTTCAGAGGTCTCTTATCACAGCCTGTCTAAAAACAATGCTTTGTTTAGCTGCTTGTGTATAAACTCGTCTCAGCATCGGGCTAGAGCTGTACCATGTAGATAGGTTTCATGTCTCTGTCACTATTCACAGAGGAATGATTTACAGTCTGCCCACACACACTGCTTTTCACAGATCATATGAGAACAGCTGAGAGATTTTTTAGCTACAGAGAAACGATCTGAAGAGAGGGACTTGTACTTTTACCTGTACTTGCATGCTCACCCCCCCCCCCCCCCTTCCTCCATTCAGAATAAGCTCTTCCTGGCTGTAATCTGTTTAGACTGCATAAGCAGAGAGAGAGAGAATTGTATTTAACTTTGAAAAGTTGTCTTTAAAGAGACTCTGTAACAAAAATGTCATCCTTTTTTCTACTATCCTACAAGTTCCTAAACCTATTCTAATGTGCTCTGGCTTACTGCAGCACTTTCTACTATCACCGTCTCTGTAATAAATTAACTTATTTTTCCCCTGTCGGATTTGTCGCCCTGTGTCTGGAAGGTTCCAACTCTTCAGTGTTGTTGATCTGTTATGCACACCCCCCCTCCACGCCCCCTCTATGCACACTCCTGTGTGTGTTATTTACAATAGTCTCTGCTCTCTTGTCAGTGAGAGAAGAGAGCTGCCTTTTACAAGCTGGTTAAATCGTCCTCTGTTAGGCTGTGAAAGGAGCTGGCTGGGCTTTCACATACTGAGGAATTACAGACACTTGCAGAGCTGTCTGCAGGAAGAAACAATCAGCCTGTCACTCTTCAGTGCATTAGAGCTGTAGGGGGAAAAGGGTAAACACACAAATGATCTCTTGAGATTCAAAAGGAAGGCTGTATACAGCCTGATTGTGTATGGATGTATTTTCTATGTGTGGACATACTGTACATCAACCTACTTCCGGTTTTGGTGGCCATTTTGGTTGTTTACAAACAAACTTTTTAAAACTGTTTTTGACCACTTTTAATGCAGCGGGGAGCGGCGAAATTGTGACAGAGGGGAATAGGAGATGTCCCCTAAGGCACTGGTATGTTTACTTTTGTGCGATTTTAACAATTCAGATTCTCTGTAAGCACCCTGCTTAAAGAGACTCCGTAACAAAAATTGCATCCTGTTTTCTTCCATCCTACAAGTTCCAAAAGCTATTCTAATGTGTTCTGGCTTACTGCAGCACTTTCTACTATCGCCATCTCTGTAATAAATCAACTTATCTCTCTCTTGTCAGACTTGTCAGGCCTGTGTCTGGAAGGCTGCCAAGTTCTTCAGTGTTGTGGTTCTGCTATGAACTCCCCCTTCCAGGCCCCTGCATGCACACTGCCTGTGTGTTATTTAGATTAGTGCAGCTTCTCTCTTCTCTCTTATCTTTTACAAGATAAATAAATCCTCCTCTGAGCTGGCTGGGCTTTCACATACTGAGGAATTACATACAGGCAGAGCTGTCTGCACTCTGCAGGAAGAAACAGCCTGACACTTCAGTGGAAGATAGCTGCAGAGGGAAAGAAACACACAAATGATCTCTTGAGATTCAAAAGGAAGGCTGTATACAGCCTGCTTGTGTATGGATGTATTTTCTATGTGTGGACATACTGTACATCAACCTACTTCCTGTTTTGGTGGCCATTTTGTTTGTTTATAAACAAACTTTTTAAAACTGTTTTTAACCACTTTTAATGCAGCGAGGAGCGGCGAAATTGTGACAGAGGGTAATAGGAGATGTCCCCTAACGCACTGGCATGTTTACTTTTGAGCGATTTTAACAATACAGATTCTCTTTAAGGTAGAGGCTTGGTGTTACAGGTTTAGCATCGGGTACCCCATCCCACTCGATTCCTTTGACAAAGCCAGAATGCTACATTTAATATGTGCAGGCTTTTTCCCTATATAAACTGGCTTATCTCAGATTGCATCTTCTAGGGAGGACAAAATAATCTCTAGGGAGGACAAAAGGCTCACATAAAGAACACCGCTATCAACGCACTCCTGATCCACCAGCGATTGAGCGAAATCTTCCGTGCGGACAGATCGACAGGAACAATCGATTTCGGACGGAAATTGATCGTTCGGTCGGCGTTTGCGCAACGATTTCACAGCAGATTCGATCACAGTGATCAAAGCTGCTGTATATCGGTGGGAAATAGTATAAGTGTATGGGCCCCTTAAATAAATCTAGAAACATTAAACGCTCACGTACGTTAAGCCCATTTGTGTTTATTTAGAAAAGCTTCCAGTTTGCCTGCATAGGCCTAGACTCAGGGAGGACTCACACAGATAACCTAAACTGAAAATAAAGCAGTGGAACACCAATATCAGAGTGTTTAATATCTATAAGGCACAGGTAGAAAATTAGGAACAGAAGGGAGAAACGTTTTACAAAGATAAGACAGCAAAAAAAGAAAAAAAAACAACTATACTACCAGGGAGGCCCCACGACTTCACCAGGCTATTTCTGTTATTCAATCTCACGTGGTGTGTCCTAGGTATGGGACTGCCCGAACTTAATGTGAGTCAGGGCCCGTTCTCACTTGAGCGGGAACCGTGCGATTCCCGCTCAAGGCAAACCGCTAGCGCTACAGCATGTAACACATGGCAGTGTTCTCACTGCCGCGTTTGCGGTTAGCGTTAACCACAAACGTGTTACATGCAGTGGTTTGCCGGCGATTCGCGATTAGCGTTCAGCGATCGCGATTAACATGCATAGCACACTAATTGCGATCGCTCCAAAAACCACCGCAGTGTCCAGTGATTTTTCCGCGTTAATCGCCAGCGTTTTGCAATTTTAGATGTGAATGGGCCCTTAAGGTCAATGACCCATAGCCCACTGTGTGTGTGTGAGTGTGTGTGTGTGTATGGGGGGGGGGGGCAGATGGAAGAGGTCAGGGAGAAATGGCGGTCAATCCAAACTGTAACTAAGATATAAGACTAAAGGTAGCCACACACAGTACAATTTTTTTTAAATATCTGTTCAATTCAAGAATAGTAATCAATTTTTCTGACTGTAACATTTCAAAAATCTGACTAGTGTACCACACACCTATGTTACATTTTCCCCTAATCATGAATAAAATGGGCCCTTTTCCATATGCGACTGAACTGCATGCTCAGTGAGCAGTTACCAAGCAGTTGCCAGGCAGCACCAAGCAGTTGTGAAAGTTTGATAGTCTTTTCCCTGTCCTACAACTGCTTGTGGAAAAGGGCCCTTGCATAAAGATCTCACCTGCCTTCACCCTCGGTTGCAGAACCAAAGTTGACATGCTCACAGAGATCAATGGTAGACAGGTACAAAAAAAAAGAGAAAAGCTGGGCACTTGTCAAAAGTTGCTGCTTTATTCCTTCCAGATCGTATAATCTCATTGTAGGGGTACAATGCAGGTAAGGCTGGTGTAGTAAGTGGGGTGTAAGGTGGAGTAGGAGATACAACAGTTGTTTTGCGTTGAAAAAAGGCTTGCTTGCGTGTTAGGTCCTTCCCACTCCCCCGGGCCTTAGACTATAGTAGGAACATTAGACTGTAAGCTTCTCTAAAGGACAGTTCTTGACATTATCACGCACTCTATAGAGTGCTGTGAAGGATATTGGTGCTATATATTTAAAAATGACTCATAAACTCGAAGAAAAGAAGCCTTTTACTATATTTCTACCTTTCTCCTCAGTGGAAGAGTACATGCTGTTCAGCAGAGATTCACACAAGTGTGTCTGTACAAGAATCACTATGCGGATTGAGGATAATAGATAATGTTTTACCATTGTCTCAAGACTGTACATAGCTTAAAGGGGCACTACAGCGAAAAATTATAAAATGTTAAATATGTGCAAACATACAAATAAGAAGTACACTTTTTCCAGAGTAAAATGAGCCATAAATTACTTTTCTCCTATGTTGCTGTCACTTACAGTAGGTTGTAGAAATATGAGAGAAGTGACAGGTTTTGGACTAGTCCATCTTTTATAGGGGATTCTCAGGGATATATTTATTTTCAAAAGCACTTAGTGAATGGCAGTTGCTCTGTCCAACTACCAAAAAAAACTGTGTAGGGAGCAGGGAGGCTGGCCAGCATCATTGTTTAAATCCTTTTTAGGGAATATGTTTATAAAGAATAAAAGCCTTGCTGAGAATCCCCTATGAAGAGATGGACTAGTCCAAAATCTGTCACTTCTGTCTTTCTACTGCCTACTGTGACAGCAACATAGGAGAAAAGTAATTTATGGCTCATTTTACTCTGGAAAAAGTGTACTTCTTATTTGTATATGTTTGCACATATTTTAAATTTTATTTTTTTTCGCTGTAGTGCCCCTTTAATAGACCGTCCACCTGGCCACCCTATAGTAGCAGCTAGGGATTATATTCTTACCCCAATAGCTCAATAGTATCTTACAGCCATTTGTGGTCAGTTTACTGTCCTATTTGAGGGACACCAAAATGTTCTTTTATTTTGATGGCAATTTTTATCAACAGCTGAGGGGGACAGCCATGGGGTCGAATGTGGCCCCGTCCTACGCTAATCTCTTTATGGGTTATATGATCAGGCCTTCATTTACTCCAATTCTAGTTTCCAACTATATACAAAATGTTGGAAATGCTATAGTTTTCTTTTTTTTTTTAGAGGGATGAGGTGCATAGGTGGTCATTATGGGTACACCTCTTACACCCTTAAGTGAAAAGTCTGGGAACTCGCCGCCCACCTGAGAAGGAATTGGGATCCAGTGGGTCTCCAATAGGCTTGGTTTAACCCTCGGATCGTAAAACACAAATCGCTATATTGATGACATTTTGTGCGTGTCGGCGGGACCCCATTCGACCGTTGAGGCCTTTGTTTTGACTCTCCAGGGAAGCTGTACTGCCATCAAATTAACCATCAATAGGGATAGGAATTGCATTCATTTTTTGGACACTTTGGTATACAAGGAGAGGGGCAGACTGGCTACTGATATTTTTGTGAAGGAGACGGACCGCAACACGATTCTGCACTACAATAGTTTCCATCCATAACATGTAGTTAATAATATCCCGGGGGGGGGGGGGGCAGTTCAAAAGAATCAACAGCATTATCAGTGACCCAGGTAAACAGGATTTGGGGTTAGAAAAGATGTCGAAAAAAAATTTATGAAGGGGTCACCCACAGCGGGATAAAAGTCATCATAAAGGTAAAGATAAAAGACCACAGAATAGACTTCCTTTTTGTTTGAAGCGACACTGGAGTCTCCTTAGTGATTCTTTTCCAAATATTGTGGAATTTCAACATCTTCCTCTTTTTCCGTATAAACGGGCGTCATCTTTGCGTTCGCGGTTGGTCCGATCTAATGTTACTCCTCAACCTGTGAGTCGGTTGCCTCAGGGCACTTTTCCTTGCCTAAATTTTCATTTATGTCACAATATTATAAAAGGAGACTCCTTTGTCCATCCTACAAGATGTAAACACTTGTGATTCCAGTCAGGTAGTTTATTTGTTAAAATGCCCCTGCGGTAAGGGATATGTAGGACAGACGATCCAAAGATTAAAGGATTGTCTGTCCTCACATAAATCAATGATCAGCACTAAGAACATGGAACTGGCGTATTCGGAGCATTTTTTGAACTATGGGCACACAGTCAGTCAGTTACGTGTGCAGGTTATTGATTCTGTACCGGTTAATGTTAAAGTGGGTGATAGATTGAAACAACTGCTTATGAATGAAGCAAAATGGATTAGAGAGCTTGATACGATCAGATTTGGGATTATTAGGGATTATGATCTTAATTTTAATTGGTAGTTTGAAAATGCTCTATGTATTGTGCAAACAGATTTTGTTTTCTCATCAACTTTTTGATGTTCCTTTTTATTTTCTTGTTTTTATAGGTGAGAGAGGAATAGGCTCTTCTATGCACCCTTTTTTTTAAAGGATGGTACCCAGTAGGCCACCCTGTTCTCTTGCATAATTTTGCAAGCTTTTATGTCACTTGTTTTTATGCGTCTTGATAGCGACAATGATCTTTTGTATACAATGTTTTTATGCTTCGGTATTCACAAAAATTTTCTAGGCGGGCAGGGTCAGGACTCAAACTCTGGAACTCTGGTTTTCTGTGTCACAGGTGGAGGGAGCCCTTGGCCATTCTACTATCCAGCTGCTTACATATTGGCATTGTTTTTGGTGTGCTAGAGCCTGTTCCTCTCTCTGTTTACTTCCACTGGTGAATCGGCCAATAGGCTTAGGGGGGTGTGCTAATGTTCAGGTGAATTTGCCGTGCCTTGCTTTTGGATTGGCCAATAAAGCGAGGCGTGTGGCTCTGGGGAGTGCTTCGTATATTAATGAGAAGTTCCCCATCAGGTCCTCCATTTCGTATGCCTCGATGCGTTTGGCTGGTGGGCGGGGACTTTTACTATATAAATGTGTGTTGTGTGATTTGATTTTATTGTGCTGAGCGACTTGTAAAAGGGCATGTAACCCGAAACAGCGGGCTGTAGCTGCTCCACAGCATTTTATGGATCTTCAATAAAACTGATTTATACTTGGATGTGGTGCACACCATTATCTTCAAACATAGCTTAATAGAAAAACGGTAAACATTTAACACACCGTCGCACATTCCAAGTACTATTATAGCTGTTCCCTAACGTGAACACTATTCAACAACTAACACTCCGCGGAGCCTAAGGAGCGAGGGACGCTGAACGAGCTCTAGGAGTTTTTATATGCGCATTGATGCTGGAAATTTGTGAGTGCACTTCTTTTTAATACTTTTTAATAAAAAACGGTTTTACACTATGCCGGTCCCTGTTTGAGTCTTAGGGACACTGCGGCTGAAGGAGGATCATTGAAAGTATCTATGAAGCGTTATTGCTGGTCTGTGCTGGGTCAGCCATGAAGTCTGGTGAGAGGCTTTATTGAGTGTTTGGTGAGGGGGCACGTGGTGTCTCGTAATCTCTGGGAGCACTGGTGCTTACTTTAGCCATATCACTAACCAACAGTATCACACTATTGCGGTTTTCTCTGTCTTATGCCCCCATGATTTGAGGATACAGGAGGATCTAGAACACATCTGGGAGATCCATTGAACTACTGGCTGGGCCAGGAGCGCTATGAGCTGTTCCTGAAATGGCAGCTTAAAATCTGGTGAGCATTTACTGATCATTGTGTCACAGGAAGACTGATTGCATCCTATGAGAATCTGGAGTTAGCTGGCATATGGACTTTATTCTGGGACTTTTTATTGAGTGAATTGTAAAAGTCATAAGGGACCCATCTCTGGCTATATTTTTTTGTAGAGCGCCCTGGTTTATTTACACATTTATTCACTCTTTATAACATATTATTCATGTTTTAATATAAAACAAAGGCTTTGATTGGCCACATAATTACCAGCTAAACCAGTGACTGCAAGCTCACTACAGTACAACACTATGCATGGCCTTTTTGTTTCTGGCCTTTTTGTCAATTGAGGCACAAAAACTTGTGTGCCCCGTCCACACACACACACACCAACACCATACATACAAAGCTAAAGTGAACCTAGTTAAAAGCTGCTGCTGCCACCTTCTCAGCATTCTTGCTGGTGTTGGGCCAACCATTTGGCAAAGAATATACATTTCCAATAAATATAAAATTGATTACGGTTACATAGTTACAACAGATTTTCTTTGAGTTCAGCTGGTTCTTCTTATCATTAGCACCCTCCCCCCCCTCCCCCCATTTTCTCTACGCTGGTCCTCCTACAGTTTTAGGGGTACAAGCGCCAAACTTCCCACACTTTTTTGTCTTATAGCAAAGTACGTTGCTTGTGCTTTAATAAGCGATTCCACCCACCGCGGCCTTGCGCCAATGAAGACCCCTTTTTTAGCCATTGACTTTGACAGGGAAAATATTCAAATGCTGCCACTCGTACAATTTTGAAGCTACACACTCCAAACTCGGGCCATGTATTGTTGGTGTCACCACAAATAAAAATATTAATTTTGGTGGGACACCAGGAAGTGGGCGGGGCTGGCAATGACCAATGAATACTTTGCAATTTTCTATATGCTAATCAACCCGCATTTTTAGGAGTAGAATTTTGAAACTTTGCACACTTGTTTGGCTCATACCCAAATAGGTTGCTTGTGCTCTGTTCAGCAATCACACCCTCTGTTCCACTGTGGCAACTCCCTGAAGACCCCATTTTTTCCCATAGATCAGGGGTGCCCACACTTTTTCATCTCGCAAGCTACTTTGAAAATTAACGAGCCCGAGAGATCTACCAACATATCTCTCCCCCCCCCCCCCATCCCAGCATAATTGGGGAGCTGCAGAATCCCCCCCCCCCCCATCCTGATTTCTATAAAGCTAATTGTAGCATATTAAATAAAAGTGCTCAATTTCGATGTATAATCAAGTGTAGATAGTATTGAAACTGTCCTTGTATGTCCAATAATACAAATAATAAAGTATAGACAGGGGTTCAATGTACATGCTAGCTGCTATATTGGAATCCTTTGAACTATTTACAATACCTTATCAGAGATCCTTATCAAAGAGGATCCATTATTAACTCCTCATTTACCTACTCAACAATGCAAACTCTCCCTTTTAGGACTCTGAACAATTAAGGGCTGGTTCACATGGGCTTCTGCTGAGCTTCTGCTTAGCGTTTCGTTCAAACGCTGGGTTTTTTTTTTTCAAGAATGCTAGCATTTAACAGCTTAGCTTTTAATGGCTTTCAGGAGAGCGTTGCATTTTATGGGCTTTTGGTGGCTTTTACAGGAAGTATATTGAAAGGCTGTGCTTTTATGGGCTTTCTTTGGCTTTTATGGGCTTTCAAACGCCTTCTAGAAGCTGCATGTTGCTTTTGAGATGAGACGAGACGCTGGGATCAACTGCCAGGCTTTCATCAAAGCCTGCAAAAGCTTGTACTAAACGCTCCCATTCACTTGCACGGGAGGGCGGTAGATCCCTAAAAACATTACTTTTAAAACGCTGTGTTTAATGCCAGCAAATCGTCCTTGTGAACCAGCCCTTACTTGTGAGTGAGAGGATCAGAGCAGTTTTACAAACAGCTCCCTGCTGACATCTCAGTGCTGCTGGCTGGTGTTAATAAAGCCTGATTACAGTGTGATCAGCCAGCAGCTGCAGACCTGAGTCAGCAGGGGATGAGACCTCAGTGTGTGGACTCTCTTACCCGTCTCTGCAGGCAGCTCCCAGCTTCTTCTAACAGCCTGCCTAGTAGTCTCCCTTCATCCCCTCCTGGAGATCCATGCAGCAAGTTGTCTCGGCATTCACTCTGACCACTGATCCCTCTGTGCAGCCTGGAAGGGAGGAGCCACAGACACTGGCTCTCATTTACCGGGCCTCTCCTTTCCCTCCTTTGACTGGTCATGTGCTGCTTTGCATAGCGTAGCAGAGCAGCACAATTAGATACACTGGCGCTGCACTGGCAGCATCTGGCGCACAATTTCAAAACATCTGAACGCGATCTACCCAGCAGTCCTTCGCGATCTACTGGTAGATCATGATCGACGCATTGGGCAGCCCTGCCATAGATTTTCACTGGAAAATTTGAAACTTTTGCCACTTATACAGCTTTGAAGTCACACTCACCAAACTTGGGTCACTTAGTCATGGGGTGAAGCTGAAAAATTCTGTCACATTTTGAGCACCCAAACAAGTGGGAGGAGCCACAAACAACCAGATTTTCCCTACTGACTTCAATGAAAAAATGTAAACAGCTGTAATTCTTACATTATTAAAGCCAGCGTCCCCAAAATTGGCACCATGGGTCACTGGGGGACTGCGGTTAAAATGTATTTTAAAAGTGGGCGGAGTCTACAACAGCTAATCCAATTTCAGCCATTTGTTTAAATGGGAAAATGTAAAACTACCGCCGCTCATAGAAGGTTAAAGGGGAACTTCAGCTTAAACAAACATACTGTCATTAAGTTACATTAGTTATATTAATTAAAATAGATAGGAAATATAATCTCTTACCCACCCTGTTTTAAATGTTTGTGATTTCATGGGGGCAGCCATCTTTTTCATGGGGCAGCCATCTTTTGGTTGAAAGGAGCTGACAGGGAGCATGAGACACAGTTCCAACTGTCCTGTGTCCTGATCACCCCACCCAGCTGCACGCGCTAGGCTTCAAATCTCAAATTTAAAATAAAAAAAATTAAAAAAAATTGCACCAACACAGTAGAATGAGAACAACAACATCAGAAATCCCATCATGCATTGCACAGAATCAGGGGAAAAATGTCTTTGCAGTTTTCTTCTGTGCAGCTAAAAATGATGCTTCGGTAAGAAAAACAAAGTTCTGAGGCTGTGAAACTGTCAAAGAAACACCAAGCCTTTTCACTGCTGCTGAGTAGATTTTTAGTCTGGAGGTTCACTTTAATGGCATGGTCCTCAAACTTGGTCACTGGGAGGCTGGGATTAAAATTTAGAAAGGTGGGTGGAGCCAAAACCAACCAATCAGATTTCTTTGATTGATTTAAATGGGAAAAAAATCAAAAGGCTGCCATTCTTGCATTATTGATGTCATGGACCTTGAATATCACAAATGTGATCACTGGGTGTTTCCATTTCAAGATTTTAAAAAGTGGGTGGGGCCACCAACAACCAATCAAATTTTACTAATTGATTTTCAATGGAAGAAAACAAAACGGTCTGCCATTTTTACATATTAAATGCCATGATTCCTAAACCTTGAAGTGTTATTCACTGAGTGACTGTGGATCACAATTAAGAACAAAAAGGGGCAAGACAACAACAGCCAATCACATTTCAGCCAATGACCTTAATGAAAAAAAGATAAACTGCTGCTATTACCAGTTTATATGTCAGGTGTCCCAAACTTAACACAATTACTCACTGGGTGACTGTGGTCAAAATTTAGTAAAATGTGGGTGGAGTCACAAACAGCCAATCAGATTTTTGCTATTGACTTCAGTGTAAAGCTTTAAAATAGTGCTATTCTCACAGTTTGAAAGCCAGAGACCTCAAACTTGGCACAGACCGTGACAGGGGAGGACTAGGACCTTTCAGCCTGGGGGAAAAACACAAACTAGAGGCCCGTGTTCATGGCAGCCTCAACCCAAATGGCGTCACTCAGGCCCCCATGTGCTACATGCTGGTGTAACGATTGTGGAACTTTCTCCGTGATCAGGGCACAACGCGTGCGCTGACACGGCGGAAATCCTCCACAAGCGTATATTTGCAGGCACCCAGCAAAAGGTGCTACGCACCTGTAGAGGGAAATTCCTGTCGGCAGATGGCGCTGGGGAGTGCAGAGGAACCAATCCTCTGTACCTCCACAAGTTGCCAGACAGGAATTGTACGAAGCGCAGAACGCAATCGCAAGTGAGGCGATTGCGACTGAGATTGAGCAAAGGGACAGGTTGTATGTGTGTGCGCCAATCCAGTCGCCACCCCGCGACCGCGCACACACACAACAGCAGATATGAAATAGGAACGCGATCGCGAGAGGTGCGATCGCCAGACGTGACACAAGGCAGATCAGAATAGAATACGAGGGTAGCAAAGGCACAGCAAATAATACAATAAGGAGATACGGAAAATAACAAACGCTAGCTAACCGCAAACACCGCACTCATTCGCAACAGTGCACGCGGTTATGCGTGGTCTCAACGTGATAAGCACAATAGAGACAAGCACGCCTAACTAACCATCGACAGACAGACATGAAACAGAGGACGCGAGCGCTTGCTTAACGGTTACCTCACCGAGCCTCCAGCAAGCGTAGCAGACAAGACAGACACACGAAAACAGGGACAAGCGAGAAATAGGATCCACAGCACTAGCGAAAAGTGGCTAGCGCGATCCAGGTACAGAGTAGCAGAACAGAAGGATCCCCAGCGCTAGCAAAAAGTAGCTAGCGCGATCCCAGGAGACAGAACAGAAGAGATAGCTGGTAGCAACCGCTGCACCAGCTATACTCCAAGAACAGAGATCAGAACCATTTCCTGTTGACCACCTTTGGGGCAGGACAATGGCAACAGGCAAGACAAGACAGAACAGGCAATACAGATAATACAACCTGACTGGGCTAGAAGGGGAGCCTAAAGCAACCCCCAGGAATTAACTATACTAGATAGCAATGGCTGACACTCCAGCAGTGTCCATCAGGAACAAACCATGGAAAGGAAATGACCAGCAAAGCCTTCTGGGAAACATAAAGCTCTTATAGTGCCAGCCATCAAAGAAGGCAGGTAGGGGATTTGCATAACGAATGTATGCAAATTCCCCAGCAAGAGAACAGACCAGAAACTTGCAATGGAAAGACAGGTCTCTGTTCCAGAGACCTGCAGCCCACAGACTAGAGGAATGGACAAACAGCTGTCTGCCTGTGCAGCCAGCTGAGCGGATCATCACAGCTGGTAGTCACGTGGGGCGCCCATGTGGAAATACAGCAAGTACACTTCCAGGGCAGTGTGACAGGTAAAGTATAACTGCACAGGCACCAGGGGTCACATAATACATTTGGAGAGATGACAGCCAGGGGTTTCCGTTGTGTCTGTCGTTCATGATTATTGCACGTCATTACCACTGCACACAAAATCAACCACATCGGCCTGAGATTTCCCAGCATCTCAGATGCAACCAATTTCCGCCCAAAATCAGTCAAATCGTCAATTGGGCATGCTTGTGGTGGCACCGATTTTCACCCAATCTGATAGTAATTATCAAAACAGTTGGTTGGTCGCCGAGACAACAGATGTATGGCCACCTTAATTCCCCAAGACTCTCCCCTCCCCCCACACACACTTATGTCCATAGAGGTACTGTCCCTTCAGAAGAGGGACAGTTGGGAGCTATAATAGTGTGAAAGCACACAGAGGCTGTTTTTTTTCTATGGACCTTGCAGGCAAGCCTCTGCTCTGCATCTTGCTGTGTACATTTACCAGCTTACCCGTCCTCTATTTGCTCTGTAATTGCACCTTTATTTCTCTCAGCCTAATGTTTCACATTGACTTATACAAGACCCAAATTAAAAATACAAGATTTCAGAAATAAAATCTATTTTCTAAATTATAATAATAAATAGCAGCCTTTTTTCAGTTGCATGATGACAAATATAAAATATTTTACATTTATTGGAGAAAGCCCTCCCTTCCTTTCATATTGCCGGGACAGAATCCGGCAGACTGGTGGAGTAGGTGGTGTCCAGCAATGGAGGAATTGCTAATGACTGCCACCTATATAACCCTAGTTATGAAAAGAGAAGGATGAAAAGCATGCACTGGAATGCTCATAGGCTTGAAGGAGTGTTTATTTATCTTTGTATGTGTCAGAGTGGTGCAACTAAATATTTTGAATTAAAAAAAACGTTTGGTTTGGGTCCGCTTTAAATGAGAGGCAGCCTGGGGGGAAATCTCCCCCTTTCCCCCCTGGCCAGTCCTCCCCTGGACCGTGACAGGGTGACAGGGGTTAAAATTCTAAAAACTGGGCAGAGCTTAGAACAGCCATTCAAATGATACCTAATGCTATTTAATGACAAAATATAAGTTGTTGCTGTTCTTTCACTGTTAATGGCAGGGACTTCAAACTTGGTACAGTTGGTCATTGGGTGCCTGGAATGCAAATTTTAAAGGTGGGTGGAGCCAAAAAAGCCATCACATTTTTGGGATTAATTTCAATGGTAAAATTTGATCTGCTTTCATTCCCACAGGTTTAAACCAGTTCCCTCTAGACTATGTATATTCTCTATGCGCACAGGGTGACTGGGCATGATATCTGAAGAGTTTTCAAGCCAACATCATGTGGTTTCTTCAGAATCAACACCATCTAGTTAGATTTATATTGAGGAGAAGGTCAGTGCACAGGGCCATGACATAAAACACTTTGGAGTGGCCCTCCAGTGGTCTCTACACCTTTCGCCCGCAAAATACAAAAAAGTGTCACCTCTAACAGCCCACTCCTTATCTATCTGGCAGAGATTAAGATTTAATAAAAAACTACAATCTGAAGTACCACGCCAGCTATTATTATTCGGAAATCCAGACTTCCCACCAGGTTGGGACTCTCGTCCCTTTCAGTGGTGGATATCCCACAACTTTCTCACACTGGCTAACTTTTTAGTAAACGACCAGCTTCCAAACTGGTCTGCATTTTGCTCTCACACCTCTTTTCCCCCTAAGGAATACTTCAGAGTGCTACAAATTTATCATTTTTTAAAGAGCATTACGCATACGGCACATACCTCTCCAACTCGTACTACGTATGAACACTGGTGTGCTCAGAGACCTCTGGAGGGCGGACTTATTTCCTACTTATACTCAATAATATCTCAACCCCTGGAAGTAGATAAAATTTAAGCAATGAAAGCTTGGGAGGAAGATCTGGGTCAGAATCTCACCATAGCACAATGGTCCAAATGTTGTCTTACACTAGCAAAAGGAAGTAATTACTTTTCTCATATCGAAACTAATTATAAGATATTACATCGCACTTATATCACCCCCCAGAAGCTGCACACCATATCCCACGATAAATCCCCCATGTGCTTTAGAGGCTGCGGTCAGATAGGGGACCTTCCTCACATATGGTGGTTTTGCCCTATAGTTAAAAAATATTGGGCCCAAGTAGCCTCTGCTATAGGTACAGCTCTTGAGATAGATATATCTCCTGACCCTTTTCAACTCCTCCTAGGACATAAGCCCCAGAGGTGGAAATACCCACAACATAGACTTGCCCAACATGTTGCCAAGGTGGCCCGCTTACATATCGCACGTCAATGGCTTAAACCTACTCTGTCTATGGATCAGGCAGATGCCATAATAATGAATATTCTTATCTCAGAAAGACTGTTAGCAATAGTTAATGATACAACTCTGTCTTTCACCCGAACTTGGCAACCCTGGCTCTCAGCCTCGACTTCCTTGGGCCTGAGGTCTTGCGCCCTCTCATTCTAGGGGCTATGCCCACCCGAAAGGTTGATCATAAACTCGATCATACGAATAACTTGCATAATTGGTTTATGTTTACTTTTGTGTTTATATGTTACACTGATTGACTGAAATAATGCCCTTTGCTAAGGGACTATATAAAAGCTGTAAGTTTCTATTGAATTTTTTCTCAATAAAATATTTTGAAACTAAAACACTTTGGAGTGCTGTAGCCCAATAACACATACATTTAATAAAAAGAAGAGAGGTGGGCACACACATCCAATGCAAATGATCTTCGTTTTATTTCCACAAATATTAAAAATTGTAGGCTACAGTACCATGCATAGGAGACAGAGCAGTACAATTGGATGGGGGGTCTACAGCTGTTTCACGCCATATATCTGTGGCGCTTTATCAGGACATCTGAGCAAATGTACAACATTCCCTTCTTTTATACATGCTTACATCATCAATTAAGGTCAATCATCACATCATTACCTGTAAATTATATGTAGCCATACAAATGATCATCCCCCAGCTGAGGACATAACATCCAGACTCTGTACAATACACCATGGTCCAGCAGGAAGCTACAGATGGAACGCACGCCGCACTTACAGAGGCCCCAGTGTGTCAAAAGCATTAGGTAGGCTTGTTTCCGCTCCACTGGAGTGCACACAGAGATGCCAGTACCAGACGCGTCTCATTGTCCGCGTACTTGGTATAATGTGCGTCACTTCCTGTGTTAAGTGGAAGTGACGTTTCCGTGAATTCAGTGGAATGCATCCCGCACCGCTAAATGAACTATGACCAAGTCTCGTCGTGCGCATGATAGTGTGCGTCACTGCCTGTAAATAGGAAGTGACAATATTTGAGTGTAGAACAGAGGCGCCAGCAGGATAAAAATTCATAAAACCTTTAAAAATGCTTGGAAGAAGTGGTGGACTAGCCTCCCAAAAGCAAACAAGAAATCCTGTTTATGCAAAAGAAGATCAGTAGTAGTAATAGCGCCTTAGTGGGCGCTATTCCTGTTACTACTGATCTTCTGTTGTTCCCAATTTTGCCTGATGAAGCGGGCTTGACCTGCGAAACGCGTTGCATTTCTGCTTTGGGGTACCGTATACTAAACGTGTTAAACTTGCATAAAAAGGATTTCTTGTTTACTTTTGGAAGGCTAGTCCACCACTTCCTCCAAGCATTTTTAAAGGTTTTATGAATTTTTATCCTGCTGGCGCCTCTGTTCTACACTCAAATCATTTGTGTCCACTCCTGGTGGAGGGTAGTGCTACCCCCTTTTCTCATTACTACAGAGAGTGACTTCTTATTCCTGAGCGAGGACAGGCCTAATCTCCTCACCTCCTGCCTATATAGTGGTTGCCTGATTGGTAACCCATGTTTGTGAGTATAATTTCTCGCACTTAATCATTTGATCAAATCACCTTAACATACTACACCATATTGGGCTCTCGGTTCTCTCTTTTACTTTTCTCCTACAAGGAAGTGACAACAAACTAGCTGTCAATACCAAAATGATTGTGCCTGGTTGTCTAGGTAACAGAGTCTGTTTTGTTAGGTTAGACATACAAAGATCCAAAAATAGTGTCCATGTAACAGCAGCCATCTATAATTCACCTAACCTCCATCACCTCACTTATGGGTCAAAAGGGAAATGTTTCCAAGGAACAACTGCACATATTGCATCCCTTTATGCAACACTACAAAAGGAGGTAATTCAATAATTTAGCATATTGGCCGCTAGACCGTGTAAACTCACCACCCAGGATGTGATAATTTTTTTTTCTACTTAGATTTGATGTTTATTTCAAATTGAATGTTATTTCATTGGAACAGTCACATGCTGTATGGGTACCTTTACACACTGGACAGAGAATTTAAGATTAGGCACTAGGCAGGAAGCAAATACGCCAGGCTCACACTATGTGCATTCTTTTTCCCTGCATAGCTATATGTAAACTCACTATACTATTGTATGGGCATGTTAACCTCTCTACATAGTAACAGGCCATATTATCCTAACACACTCTCTGCAGTGTGTTTCTGCATAACGTGTATGAGGATGCACATGTTAAATTGCAATTGGTCATGCTGTAAAAATAATGTGCATGTTTTTAATGTGCTGAGTGTGTGTCGTGTAATGCACGTGTTCAAAAGCAATGCACATAGAGCGAACTTAGCCTTATGGTTAGGTACTAAACAGGGTGGTTAAAGGGTACCTGAACAAAAAATGTATTTTAAAATTAAATAACGTTTTTTCCTCCTAGCATAGTTTTCATAAGTGCTCTCTGTGGCCTGCAAATTCCCCTCATATCACAATCTTATTATTCAACTGCCAGGCTTCAGATCTGTCCACTTTGTGCTGCATGTATGTCAGTGTTCCGTCCTGGCTCTACACAGCAACAACAGCTCGGAGCATTGTAGGCATACGTACTTTAGATGCGACACTTCTGAAATATAGATAAGCATCAGTACCGTAGCAGGCAGCAGTATAGGTATTCACACAATGAAGGTAGCAGATGTGCCCCCAATATTAGGTAATCACGTGTCCCTAATATAGTTAGCCCTCTTCAGTATAGGTAGCCAGTTATCCCCAGTATTATGTAGCCCCCTTAGTATAGGTAGCCAGGTATTCCCAGTACTAGGTAGCCTCCTCAGTATTGATGTAGCCAGGTGTGTCCCTAGTATTAGATAGCAGCTCCAGAGTATATGAGTGAGTGTCTGCTCAGACACTCTTCCTCCAGGGCGTACTGCTGCAGGCTACCCACTTTCTCTCCGATTGGTGCCTTCATCCAGCCCTCTCCAATGCAGGGGGCCTCCTTTGGTGCATGCTATCTGATGGCTTTGCCTCCCCCTGCATGTTCCAGCCTGTGCATGGGTACAGTTTACACAGGTGCAAAACTGGGGAGACAGGTCCTCTCAAGCTCGCTGAACCCAAATGGCAATGTTGCCAACTCAACCCTTTAATTACTGACACATCTAAGTTACACAGGTTCTGGGGCTATTTGCACCTAATCAGTGCCTTAACTGCATCTACCTCGCCACAAAACCTGTATAATTCATATGTGTCTGCAATTAAAGGGATGAGTTGGCAACACTGCCAGGGTGAAGCAGGGAACTGGTGCTGCAGATAGTGATCCCACTGATCATTATCCACAAGCACTGCAGGGCGCCCTTTTGAACTATTGCACTCCAGACGCAGGCTCGCAATGTCTTTGGTTAAAGAGGAGCTATTAGCCATACTCTGCCAGAAAAAAAAATGTAAGTAGATAACTACTTGCTCTACTTACATAACACATGTATTGCACTGTCCATGTTTTAATTTTAGTGAATTTTATATAGTAAATAAAGAGAATCCTGTTCCTGGCTGGGGACATCTTAAGACCCTCAGGCTGAAGCCAATCCTGATGTTATTTCCCCCCTTACTCCCCGCAGCATTACAGATTGATGCAGGGAAAAATAAAGGCAGCGCAAACTAACTCATCTACACATGGTTCCAAATACTGGAGTTCCCGTCTATACTCTCTACAATACCGCAGCCCTGTACAGCAGTAGTGCAGAGAATATAGATGGAAACTTCAGCTCCTGGAACCATGAGAAGGTGAGTTAGTGTGCGCTGCCTTTATTCCTCCCCGCAACGATCTGCAATGCTGCGGGGAGGAGGGGGATGCGGTGGGGGATGTGGCAGCAGTGTGGGTGGGTTGCCCACAGATGCGGCTGCAATGTGGGGAGGGGGCAGACAGTGCACACTAAGAGGCGGCCAATCAGAGAGGAGCAGGCGTGGGAGTAAAAGAGGCTTCAGCCAATCAGGCTGAATAAGCTGTGACTGAGGAGAAGGGGAGGAAGGGGAGGAAAGTAAAGGGAAAAAAAGCCTCCACCATGCACTGCAACTTCTCTTTTGTGGCTTATGTATGAAATAAGAGCAGGGGACCTGGTGACTAATTATTCTCCTGCAAAAGAAAAGTAAGATTGATTCTGAAATTTTGTATTGCTGTGAAGAAACGCGGAAAAGCCGCCGTCTCTCAAGGTGAGGCGGCTGTCTCCGCGTCCAGCATGGCGTCACAACGCGGAAAAACCGCCGCATGCCGCATAGGCAGAGCGGCGGAATCCGCATTGGGAACGGCGGAATCCGCATTGGGAGCGGCGGAATCCGCATTGGAACTGGATACATTGCAAGACAGTTCTAGTGTGGCTGGGACTGATAGTCCACCAGGATTCAGAGTGACACGCGCGCGCGCGCACAGAGACAGAGCTTATATAACAGCCAGAAGTGAGTCAGCTGACCAGGCTGGTCAGCTGACATTTTCTACAACTCTCATTGGTCCAGCAATTAGGGAGGTCCTGGAAAGGTCCTTGGGTATATATACTGCTGGCTGTTCACTTGTTCCTTGTATGGCATTGCGATCACATACGTGGGAGCACCCAGATCCGTAGTCAGATCCGCAAGTGTGCCGGGACCAGCTGGAGCTGTAATCCTACACTTAGCTAGATTCTGTTGATAGCTGAAGTACTAGTTTGATTGTGATTATCTGTTATGACCCTTTGCCTGCCTGACTATCCTCCTGAACTCTGATCTTGCACCTCGATATTTCTGATACTCCGTTGCCGAACCCCGGCTCGTTCCTAGACTCTGCTTCTGCCTCCTGATTTTGTACCTCGATATTTCTGATACCCCGTTGCCGAACCCTGCCTGTACTTAGACTCCGCCTTTGCCTCCTGATCTTATACTTGATCTGTCTGTGTGTGTACGACCTGGCTTGTCCGACCTCGAGAACCGACCTTACTGTTAGAGGCGGTTCCTCGGTCTGTTAGTGACCCTTCCTCCTGAGGGTTACTTTCAGACAATCCTTCCTGCTGTCAGCCCGACTCCTCCCGTCTTGGAGAGTCTGGGTCTGCGGAAGGAATCCGTGCAGTACCCCTGACTGCACTGAGGCCTTGTCCTCATAGTGTTACTGTTACACCAAAACACTACACTCTACTCAGGTGAACAGAGGTTAGCTGGTATATCGGATTATCAGGTGATACTGCAGATCACTTATATAATCTGGTATACATCTGCATTCCCAGTGATACTGCAGATCACCGGTAATCAGATCCTCTCTGTGCTTCACCGATCGTTACAGAACGCCAGACCAATAAACAGATGGACGCACGCGCTGACCCTCTGACTGTGCTTGCCACTTCGGTGGATACTATCCATCAAGCACTGGGCCAGCACAAAGCTTTAATTGATGCCCTAACAGGCTCTGTGCAAACCCTTCAGACGTCAGTTGATTCGGTGCGATCCCCTCCTAGTGATGACATACGTATGCCCGTACCAGACAAATTTTCCGGCCACAAGTCTGACTTCCGGAATTTTAAGAGTAGAGTGTTATCATATTTCGAGTTGAGACCCCGATCCTCGGGGACTGAGACCCAATGGGTCATATTTATTAAAACCTTGTTAACTGGTGATTCCCAGTCCTGGGCATACAACCTGCCTCCCACAGATACAGCTTAGGCCATGGCAGTGATATATGACGACCCTGACCTTGCGGCAACCTCTGAGCGGAAGCTCAAACTTTTGCGGCAAGGCAGAGGCTCGGTCGAGGATTACGCGGCAGAATTTCGTAGGTGGTCAGTTACCGCCAGATTTGACACCTATGCCCTGTTAGATTACTTCCTGTCTGGGTTGTCGGATGAGGTCTCGGACCTAATGTTAAGCCAACCCGAACCCAAGACAGTCGACGAGGCCATCTCATCGGCCATTCGAATTGACCGTAGGCTACGCCATCTAAGACAGACTAGGGGCAGTCATCAGGTTAGGTCGACCTCTTACGCAGTGCCTCCCGCTGCACCCCTAGTGACTCCGTCTCCTTCTGTCTCATCGCCTCCGGTCTTGCCTCCACCTGAGCCGATGCAGATCGGTCGGTCTAAGTTGACCCAAGTGGAGAGAAGACGGAGATTGTCGGAACAACTATGTTTATACTGTGGTGAAGGGGGGCATAGGGTACGAGACTGTCTCATTAAGCCTAATAGGGATAAGCCGGGAAACGCTACCGCCTAGGAGTGATAAGGGGTGACACCCTAGGCGCCCAGCTCACACCCCTGAAAGAAAGACGATTGCTCCTCCCCTGTACGATTACATGGGGGGACAAATCTGAAGCCACGGAGGCCTTTATTGATTCAGGCTCCGCGGCTAATTTCATGAGTTCCGAATTTGCAGAGAAGTTGGACATTCCTCTCACCCCAGTAAAACCACCTATCCAGGTTACTGCCGTGGACGACTCCCCGTTACAAAGGGACCGTCCGCTGTCTCAGACACCAGAGGTGGAAGTCATTACTGGGGTACTGCATAGGGAGAGTTTACGATTTTTTGTGTTACATATGACCACCTCCACCATTGTCCTAGGTATGCCCTGGCTGCAGCTTCATTCGCCACAGATTAATTGGGTGACAGGACAATTAGGTCAGACCAAGGTTCATGTGGAGGGTGTTCCCGAGCAATACTCCGAATTCTCGGATGTATTCTGTCCCAAGGCTGCTGATAGGTTACCTCCTCATCGCCCTTGCCGTGCCGGTTGTATGCCCCCTAGGGGTCACCTGTATAATTTGTCTGGACCAGAGAAAGTGGCTATGCAGGAGTACATCCGTGACAATCTGGCCAAGGGGCTCATTCGCCCCTCCCGCTCGCCTGCGGGAGCCGGTTTCTTTTTTGTTAAGAAAAAAGACGGAGGTCTTCGACCTTGCATCGATTATCGGGGCCTAAATAAAATCACGGTGAAGAATCGGTATCCGTTGCCATTAATAGACGATTTATTCACGCAGGTCACAGACGCTAAGATCTTTTCAAAGTTGGATCTGAGGGGTGCATACAACCTAATCCGCATTAGAAAGGGCGATGAATGGAAGACGGCCTTCAACACACCCGACGAGCATTACGAGTACTTAGTGATGCCCTTCGAGTTGTGCAATGCACCAGCCGTCTTCCAGGAATTAATTAACGAGGAATTCAGGGAGGTGTTGGGTAGATTTGTGCTTGTATACCTTGACGATATACTAATTTACTCCAACAACCTCTCCGAGCACAGGGTCCATGTCAGATTTGTGCTAAACAAGCTGAGACAAAATCTGCTGTACGCCAAGTTGGAAAAATGTATTTTTGAAGTTACATCTGTCGCTTTTCTGGGGTACTTAGTCTCCACCGCGGGCCTGTCTATGGACCCTGCCAAGGTGTCCGCTGTTCTGGAGTGGCCTCGGCCGGTGGGGTTAAAGTCGTTGCAACGTTTTCTGGGCTTTGCAAACTATTATAGAAGGTTCATAAAGGGGTACTCCACAGTTATTGCACCTCTCACCAGTCTCACTAGGAAAGGGGCAGATACTACTCACTGGTCGCTTGAGGCCCTACAGGCATTTTCGACCTTGAAGGAACTGTTCTGCACGGCACCCATACTAAGACACGTAGACACTTCCTTCCCTTTTATTGTTGAGGTAGACGCCTCAGAAGTCGGGGTGGGGGCTGTGCTGTCTCAACGTTCAGGCTTACAGGGTAGATTGCACCCGTGTGCCTATTTTTCTCGGAGATTCGCTCCAGCAGAGAGAAACTACGATATAGGCAACAGGGAGCTCTTAGCCATTAAACTAACCTTTGAAGAATGGCGTCATTGGTTAGAAGGAGCGGAGCATACTATCACGGTTTTTACCGACCACAAGAATCTGGAATACATCGAGGGGGCTAAGAGGTTAAGCCCTCGTCAGGCTCGATGGTCCCTGTTTTTTTCAAGGTTCACATTCGTGATTACGTACACCCCGGGCAGTAAGAATACTAAGGCAGATGCGCTATCCAGGTGCTTTGAGCCAGAGACAGCACAGTCCTCCATCCCTGAGACAATTGTTCCGTGAAAATTGGTGCTGGCTGCAATGGATACTTGGGAAGACTGGAAGGAGAAGTTGAGCCCCTTCCAGCAGGACATCCCGGAAGGGAAGCCTGAAGGGGTCATGTTCATTCCCTTGCCCTTTCGTCTTCAGATCCTTGAAATGTTCCACGCACATAAAAATGCTGGACATCCCGGAGTCGCCAGAACACAGGATCTTGTAGCCAGGTGTGCCTGGTGGCCCTCCCTGTCTGTTGATTGCAGGGAATTTGTTAGGGAATGTGCAATATGTGCTAAGAGTAAACCCTCCCGACTGGCACCTGTCGGTACCTTACAGCCTTTGCCCGCCCCGAGTGAGCCATGGACCCACTTGTCCATGGATTTCGTGGGTGAGCTCCTCAGGTCTGAGGGCATGTCGGTCATTTGGGTGGTAGTCGACCGCTTCAGCAAGATGGCCCATTTCGTGCCCTTGAAAGGACTCCCCTCGGCCCAGGAATTGGCCGACCTATTCATCATCCACATTTTCCGGCTGCATGGCATTCCGGAAAACATAGTGTCGGATAGGGGAGTCCAATTCATTTCTAGATTCTGGAGGGCATTTTGCCACCAAATGGGCATGAAGCTGTCTTTCTTGTCCGGCTACCACCCACAGACCAATGGGCAGACTGAACGGATTAATCAGTCTTTGGAGCAATTCTTAAGATGTTATGTTGCGGAGGCGCAGAATGACTGGGTAAAATTTCTGGCCTTCGCAGAGTTCGCTCAGAACAATTTGAAAAATTTGTCGTCTGGTTTTTCTCCGTTCCAGATTGTAACTGGGAGATCGCCCAAATTTTCCCCCTTGCCAGTTGCCTATTCTCCGTTTCCAAGCCTGGGAGTCTGGCAGAGGGCATTTAAAGGCATCTGGGGGACGGTGAAGAGTAATCTGGAAAAAGCATTCCAGAGTCAAAAGGGTCAGGCTGACAAGAGACGCTCGTTGGAGTGGAAGTTCCAGCCAGGAGACTTGGTCTGGGTGTCCACACGTCACTTGACCCTGAGACAGCCCTCAGATAAATTGGGCCCCAGGTTTGTGGGTCCATTTGCGGTGGCTAAGAAGATCAATAACGTTACTTATTCCATTGATCTTCCTGCCAGCATGCGTGGGGTAAGGTCCTTCCACGTGTCCCTCCTTAAGCCAGCGGTCCATGTGGGTCCCACTCCTCCTCCTCCTGTGTTGGTAGATGATCAGCCTGAGTACGAGGTAGAAAGGATTTTAGATTCACGCATTGTACAAAACTCGATACAATATCTTGTACATTGGAAAGGGTACGGCATTGAGGAGAGACAATGGGTACCGGGGAATCGCATGCATGCGGACAAATTAAGGAGGGAGTTTCACGCCTTACATCCCGAGAAACCTGGTAGGAGTTGTCCGGAGTCCACTCCTCGGGAGGGGAGTACTGTGAAGAAACGCGGAAAAGCCGCCGTCTCTCAAGGTGAGGCGGCTGTCTCCGCGTCCAGCATGGCGTCACAACGCGGAAAAACCGCCGCATGCCGCATAGGCAGAGCGGCGGAATCCGCATTGGGAACGGCGGAATCCGCATTGGGAGCGGCGGAATCCGCATTGGAACTGGATACATTGCAAGACAGTTCTAGTGTGGCTGGGACTGATAGTCCACCAGGATTCAGAGTGACACGCGCGCGCACAGAGACAGAGCTTATATAACAGCCAGAAGTGAGTCAGCTGACCAGGCCGGTCAGCTGACATTTTCTACAACTCTCATTGGTCCAGCAATTAGGGAGGTCCTGGAAAGGTCCTTGGGTATATATACTGCTGGCTGTTCACTTGTTCCTTGTATGGCATTGCGATCACATACGTGGGAGCACCCAGATCCGTAGTCAGATCCGCAAGTGTGCCGGGACCAGCTGGAGCTGTAATCCTACACTTAGCTAGATTCTGTTGATAGCTGAAGTACTAGTTTGATTGTGATTATCTGTTATGACCCTTTGCCTGCCTGACTATCCTCCTGAACTCTGATCTTGCACCTCGATATTTCTGATACTCCGTTGCCGAACCCCGGCTCGTTCCTAGACTCTGCTTCTGCCTCCTGATTTTGTACCTCGATATTTCTGATACCCCGTTGCCGAACCCTGCCTGTACTTAGACTCCGCCTTTGCCTCCTGATCTTATACTTGATCTGTCTGTGTGTGTACGACCTGGCTTGTCCGACCTCGAGAACCGACCTTACTGTTAGAGGCGGTTCCTCGGTCTGTTAGTGACCCTTCCTCCTGAGGGTTACTTTCAGACAATCCTTCCTGCTGTCAGCCCGACTCCTCCCGTCTTGGAGAGTCTGGGTCTGCGGAAGGAATCCGTGCAGTACCCCTGACTGCACTGAGGCCTTGTCCTCATAGTGTTACTGTTACACCAAAACACTACACTCTACTCAGGTGAACAGAGGTTAGCTGGTATATCGGATTATCAGGTGATACTGCAGATCACTTATATAATCTGGTATACATCTGCATTCCCAGTGATACTGCAGATCACCGGTAATCAGATCCTCTCTGTGCTTCACCGATCGTTACAATTGCCTGTTTAGCATAATTTTTACTTACTTATACCATAGAAATAGAGAAATGTTTTTGGATTTTATGCCTAACAGTTACACTTTAAAAACAGCCCTGACACTATGGAGTGTCGCTCTTTTGCCACTACACGAAATGACACTGTCCGCTAGATTGTTTAATGGCCTCTCCCAATTAATGTTTGATGGATTTTTGATGGATTTTTGATTACATTCAATGTTTTTTAATCAAAACTACCAAATTGTATCTTTTAAATACATATCCAGCTGCTATACCTCTTCTTCTGCAATATGGTAATAAGCATGGAATGGGCATAACTGTTGGTGTGCATAAAATGAGCACACCCAGTCCACCATTGGGCCCACATGTCTGTCCCTGGCACACGTAATGTGATGTAACTTATTACAAGTATCAGGTGTGAGAGCCGGGACACCAGACTGTGTGGGCCTCAAGGCAAAGAGAGAAAAATCAGAGAGGCAGCACAGAGACTAAAAGGTAACCCTTGCAATTATAATCTATGTATGATATTTCAGAAATCCAAAGTTATGATGTCATAATATTAATCGAAAGATAAAATGCCCAACTATATAATATACCACTACATGGATGTATATGTAGATGAATGTATAAAATGGAATACAGCTGTCTCTTGCTATACAATTGTTGTACATACTGTACGTTATCATAGCTAAAGGAGGAAACGTGTGTTGTTTTTTGTGTTAATTGTTTGAAAAAAAAAACAATAAAAATTCTCTTTAAAAAAAAAAAAAAAAAAGGTAACCCTTTAGGAGTTGCAGAGTTCCACACCAGAGACTGGAGTATATGTCCATAGGACCACAATAAGCCGTAAACTCCATAGAGCTGTGCTTTATAAGAGTGGCCAGTAAAAAAAGGCCATTACTGAGTGTTAAAAATAAGAAAATAAGAATGCACTTTTTGGGTTTGCCAAAAGGCTGGTGGGCAACTCCCCAAATGTATGGTGGAACCTCAAGTGTAAAATTAAACTTTTCAGCCACAAAGGACAATGTTATGTCTGCCACAAACCCAACACATCCCATCACCCCAAGAACACCATTATAATAACTGGATGAAAATCGGTGCCGCCAAGTGCATGCCTGACTTACAATGCGACCAATTTCGGTCCGAAATTGGTCACATTAATCAGTTGGACATGCTGCAAGATGTAGGGCTGACTTGCTTGATCGGGTGTGCGGCAGTAACGGCGAGTGATAAAACCCCTGCCGCTGTACCCCTAGCGTTTTATGTGACTCCTATTGCCCAGTACAGGCTATACATTACCTGTCTGCAGCCGTCGCTTGCTCGGGCTTCCTCCATGTCCATACATGTGTGCCACGTGATTGTCTAGTAACGTGGACACATGTGTGTTGTGTGATTTCACACACGCGCCCTCACTAGGCAATCACGTGGAGCGTGCATGTATAGACAGTGGAGGGAGCCCAGAGTAAGCAATGGCTGTAGACTGGTAATGTATAGAGTGCATTGAGCACCAGGTGGCACATTACACATTAGGTGGGACAGCATTGGATCGGTGAGGTGGGGAATGTTACATCCCAAGGCCGAATCCTGATCGATTTCAGCATGAAATTGATTGTGAATTGGCCTGTAGTGTATGGGCAGCCGACAGATCCCTCTCTAATCAGATTCGATCAGAGAGAGATTTGTCTCTTGGTCGATTTTGCCCATCATCGGTAGATGTGTGGCTACCTTAAGTCACAGGAATAAATGACCTCATACCTGAATGATTTAACTGCGCTTATCATTGAGCGCTTATCATTTGTCTGTTTTGCTTGTCTTATGAAATGTGTATACCATTTATGAATAGCAGCACGAGGAATTATGTTTTTATTGCTAGGTTAGAGGTAGGTCTTCCCCAAGGGGGTACGTCACCGCCGTGGGGAAGTCTATTAGGTCATAATTTGTGCACTAATTATCACTGAAGCTAACACCCCCCCTTGGTCTATAGTGATGCAGGGTGTGTAATATAGTCCAGTTTCTGGAGCTCTGCCCACTGATGCAGCTTAATCACTAATTCCCCCTCCCTCTCTTTGCCTGCAGTGTATGCTGGGTGTGTAATTTAGTCCAGTTTCTGGAGCTCTGCTCACCATTGCAGTTAAATCATTCAGGTATGAGGTTGTTTGAAAGCGCTGCCATGTCTCCCACTGTGCAAACTTAAATGTAAGTATACTAGTGGCTAGCTGCCTTCACTGTTTTATATTCACTCTCAAATTTTTAGATTAGAGTTAGCACATAATTTTGCATCTGTTTTGCATTAGAGGCATGTATTCAGCCCTAGGGGGCTCTGCATTGCCGCTGATGGCTTACAATTCAGGTGCATCCTTGAGCGCTTATCATTTGTCTGTTTTACAGGAATAAATGAGTTGTCCTAGGAAGTGAAGACATATATGTTGAGTAATAACAGAGTGCATACCTCCAAACTTTTTGAGGTAAGAAAGTGGAACACTTAAAGGGGAGCTGAAGAGAGAGGTATATGGAGGCTGCCATGTTTATTTCCTTTTAAGCAATACCAGTTGCCTGGCAGCCCTGCTGATCCTCTTCCTCTAATACTATTAGCCATAGCCCCTGAACAAGCATGCAGCAGATCAGGTGTTTCAGACTTTAAACTCAGATCTGACAAGACTAGCTGCATGCTTGTTTCTGGTGTTATTTAGATACTACTGCAGAGAAATAGACCAGCAGGGCTGCCAGGCAACTGGTATTGATTAAAAGGAAATAAATATGGCAGCCTCCGTATACCTCTTACTTCAGTTCCCCTTTAATCCACACCCCTAATCACTCCCCCCAACACATCCCTAGCCCTGCATACCATAGAGAGCTTTCATAAGAAAAAGATGTCGTTTTATAAACCACACTGGTTCTTTCTATCCTGGTTCATTTTTCTTCATATTAACTTTTGAAAATAAGAAATAAATCAATTTAAAGGATGGGAATAAAGTTTATAGTCAATAAAACATATTTTTCAGTAGAAAAATGTGTATACTTACATAGATCTCTATATCAGTCCTGAAAGAGGGACAACTGAGGCAGAAAGAGGGATAGAGGGACAGGGTTCCCAAAGAGGGACAGTTGGGAATAATGAGAATGCACAATAATAGTAGTTAAAATATAACTTAAATGTATTTAAAGAAACAATGGCAAAGTGAAAACCACAGAATTCACCAATCTCTCATGAACTTTGCAGGCAAATACTGATAGCTAAAGCGAGATTCTGCACATTCCACTGTTAATCCCACAGCCCCCCTCTGTAGGTTGCTGAGATAAGAATACTACATTGTGAAATGTAAGCAGGGGTTGTTCAGGAACGTATTGTGTGGTAAAATAGAATAAATATAATCCTCTGTTACTAGGCACACATGGGAGTATTACTGTAATCCTAGTAGCAAATGCAGCGATTTTAACATAACCCCAGCATCACATGCTCAGCCTTATCCTGCAGGGCACATATGTTATTCTTTTTGGTCCATGGGCTGATGATAGGTAGAAAAACACATATGCATGCTGGCAATCACAGTTTTTCTGCATAACATATTTGTTATGGTCTCTTCTTTTCCTTTCCCAAGTTTTTAAGTTTTTCTCATGTTGTATTTTTCTGTCCACATGTCAACAGCTGAAACAGTAAGGCCCCCTGCCCCCCGGCCCCCGATTTTCCCTGGATGCTATCAAAACAAAAAGAAAATCGCACAAAAAAAGCAGCATGCAGTACCAATTAAAAATCCCAAATCGGAATCGCATGTAAAATCGTGTCACAATCGCAAACCAGAATCAGGATCACATGTAGTGTGCCTAACTGGCATAATGCATACCTTAAAAATATTAGTCTTTAGGAATGGGTAGTTTTTCAAATTTGTACTACTTTGAATTTCTGAGCTTTGTACATTATTTTGAGTTTAGGCTTTACACCGATCATTTGATTAAATCTGATAGAAATCAATGCCCCAACATGCTGGCTCGATTAACCAACAGATTTTTGGCTAAAATCGATCAAATCGATGGATTGCACCAGGCAGAAGATATCGATCAATTTGCAGAGGCTCGGGAGTGGTGGCAGATCAATGGCCCATAGTGATGTACTGCATCGAACAGTGCAATGCTGCAGTTAGATAGATTTTCATGCAGAAATGTATTACAAATCTAAATGTATTAGAAATGTATTACAAATCTATTTATTTCCAGTGATTATCATCAAAGCAGCTGAAAAGATCATCAGGACCAATCTCCCATCTCTAGACCTCCTGTACTCCTTCAGACTGCAATCCAGGACAGCCAGGATTGCAAAGGCCCCCTCCCACCCCAGCAATGGCTACCTCAACCTACTCCCATCGGACCACCAGGCACACAAGTTCTTTCTTTCTCCAAGCCATCCTGGCCCTTAACCCTGCCAACCCAGCGGTCCTCAATGTGAAATGCAAAATGTAATTTGCAATCCGCACTGTGCTATGTAAATTGTATTATTATTATTATGTGCACATCCCACTTTCCAGTGTTACGCCTACTGCTGTATGTGTGTTTCCGCTTATTTGTTTATTTTCTCTCCCTGCCCGTGTATTCCCACCGTGCTGTATGAGCCAAAAACAATTCCTTTATTCTGTACTTGGCAAATAAAATCTGTTCTGATTCTGATCTGAGATGGATCTCTGTTTTGGCCAGATCGACCAGTGTATGGCCAGCCTAGATATCAATTAGTTATACCTTTTAGCACATTACCTGCTGGCATGTACATAAACATGTCGTGTGTGCCAATGGATTCAGCTGGCCTTACAACTCACTTACCTTCTCCCAGAGCAGGCCAGCATCAGCCTGTGACTCCCAGAGATTCTCTGTGCTGTGCTGCTGTGTCAGAAATGCATCTGTGTGTGTCTGCCAGCACTCAGAGCAACTGAGAGGAGCTAAGACTGAAGCAGTTAGATGTGAGTTGGAGCAGCCTGCAGGAAGTTAGAAGTAGGAGGTGGGTGTCACATTCAGCAGTTGAGATGGAGGCAGAGGAGAAGTGAGAAGCTATATAGGTTGGAGTTTTAATTCAGTGTTCCCAGGTGGAACAAAGTGGTATGAATGCAATCTTTGTGCTCAATTCTCTCTCTCCACTTTTCCCTTCCCTCACAAGTACCAAGAAGCTTATCAATCTTTACCCCAAGAACAAAAAGAAACAGCAAAAAAACAGGTACTGAAATTAACTTGTGCTTTGCTGATGTTAAAATATGTATTACCAGTTTGTAATGAAAATATTCATATTCTAATTAAATATTGCTATACAGTGGTTCAGTGACAGTTATATTTCTTAAAAAAAAAAAACGGGCACAAAGGATCCATTCAGGTTACTCAGCCACACCTGGGAATTATATTACATACAGGGATCCATTTCCTTCTGTCGGGTTCCGGATATATTTTTACGCTGAGAAATATTAGAGAGTATGAATATAAATAATGTACACGACATTATTATTTTTGCATGACAAGTTAAACTACCAATGTTTGCTGGTTAACTGCATACAACTTTACTGCATGAGAGAGTGCCATGGGTCGCAAGGTTGGCCTACAGAAGATACAGAGCCAGATACACTATTTATTAGGATATAGGAGATAGGCAGCCAATGACATAGATTGCTGTGCAAGAGGTGAACGGGACCGGTAGTGTTCTAATATAATGGATCACTGGGAGGAGAAATCCATGAAGTGTCATTGAATTATTTGTGAATGGGAATATTATTTGTAATATATCCAGGTTCACGTGAGAAGTTTCTCCTATGTTGCATCTCTGTAAGCAAACCTGAAGTGTATATAAAGTTATGTTTATTGTGTGTGTTTTACTAAAGTTAAATAGAACATTAAGCAGAATCTCATATTTTTATATTCAGTTAATTTAAACACTTAATTTGTAACAGCAGCTATGAAAAATCCGCCTTGCTGAGCCAAAAAACAAACAGAAGATATTACCCTCTGCCATTCACATCATTACAACATCAAAAATAAGATAAGGAGACATATGAGATAAATTTTGCAAAAATTGAAATTGTCCTGGAGCATGCGCGGGGGGTGGGGGTGGTAGCAGGGAGGGAAGGACACGCAGAGAGGGTTATCTCAACTAAGTTTGTACTGGGCTATAAGCGGTGGCATGGGTAAGTTAACCCCCTCTTCCATGGTCAGTAAGTCCTACACTTACGCCTTCACAGCTGAAGCTTCGGTTTAGAAGGCAGAATTGTGGGTAAGATGGAGAGCGGTGTGGAGTGCATGAGTGCACCAGTACTTTTTTAATTTTGCTTTTTGTGAAACTGATCTCACTCATCCTAATCAGAAGCCTTTCCTAACTCAGAAACAGGAAAATGGAGAGGAACTTAATTTACACACAACTATTTCTTAGTTGGGCTAGTACTACATGTACCTATATTTATCTCTTAATGTCACGTCATGTCAGGGGTGCTTTAAGGTTATTAAATACAAGTGTAAGTTAAATCAGGCACACATCCAGAACTGCTGGATTACAGAACACTTAGAAGCAGATTCACTCAGCTCATTAAAATTTTAGTGGCATTTACCAAAACGATGTAACCAGCCTTGTACAAATGGTGTAAATTTAGTTATGTATAGTAGAGATGGCCCGAACGGTTCACATGCGAACGCGAACACGCGAACTTCGGTGGTTCGCGATCGCGATTGAACGCGAACTATATGCGAGTTCGACCCGCCCCCTATACTACATCATTAGGTCAATTTTGACCCTCTACATCACAGTCAGCAGACACATGGTAGCCAATCAGGCTACACTCCCTCCTGGAGCGCCCCTCCCTTATAAAAGGCAGGCAGCGTCTGCCATTTCCATCGCTCGTGTGGCTGCAGTAATTAGCGAAGGGAGAACTTGCTGCAGAGAGATATAGGGAAAGCTTAGTTAGGCTCTTGTTAGACTTGTTAGCTTGCTCCTTGTTGATACTTATTGCTAAAAAGCACCCCTCAACAGCTCTTTTGAGAGCTAATGTTGTTCTTGTGATCTATTTTTTTTTGTGTGTGTTTGTGTCCCACAGACACTTGTATATACAGCCCTGTCAGTCAGTCGCATCTGGCCCTTGGCCCCATGGTAATTCCTACTGTGCCACTGCCAGGCCCAGCACATTCAGTGACTACCTGTGTGTCTGACAGCTGCACATTTGTAATACCAATCACTGCATACCTGTTCAGTGCACCTACCTACGTGACTGCACGCAGTGTTATATACCAGTCACTGCACCTGTTCACGGTTCCTGTGTGTGTGACAGCTGCACATTTGTAATACCAATACCTGCATATGAAAGAAAGGCAGAACACATCTGCACCCAAATCCTAACTCAATGAGCCAAAAAGGTACCAGAGATAGTATAAAAAAAATACTCATTTATTAGTATGCATTAAAACATGTATATAGAACATACAATTTGAAGGTCTGAATATCTGGGCAGCTAAGGGAAAAAGATGTTATAACATATCAACAATATTGCTTCTTTACACATATTATCAGCATATAAATCACCAATGATTCAAAAACACAGTCCATGGGGGCTGTAAGGAAACCAGAGTCCTTGATGAAAAAATGCAGGGATGCAAAGTAATGCAAGGCTGTATTAAAGTTCCTATCCACAAGCAGGCAACTGTTGGTACATAAAGTTCCAGAAATGATCACACACCAAACACAAGATGCACAGGTATAGCAAGATGGTATAATATCAGCAAGAGGCTGATCCTCCAAGTTCCTGTCCAAAAGTAGGCAACTGTTGTGCAGTGAACTATTCAGGTAATGTAGCAATAAATGAAGCAGTAGAAAAATATATGTATGCAGTCCTGAAAAGATTAACACGGTGTCAGCGAAAGGCTGACCTCAAGTTCCTGCCCAGAAGCAGGCAACGGTGTGTAGATATAATAGTTGGATACTGCAGCAGGATAATTGCATAACAATGTCCACTCAGTGTGAAACGGCACATATCATAAAGCTTTCCATGCGTCATTGCAAAGTTGTAGCATATACAGGATCAATGAGATCAGTAGGGCTCAATATGAGTAAAAATAGTATAGTCCCAATATGAGGCAAAGAATAGGCCTCAACATCATGATGAGGGATATGTGTATATTTGCAGGCTTACGTTTCCTCTTGTATATATATCAGCCATGGATGTCCTCCATTAGGTAGTTTTAGGTGATAATGTGATGGTTAGTGTTCTTGAAAGAGGCGAAGAAGCGTCCCCCAGCTGCCCAGACCTTGTCTACCGGTTTCGCCAAATTATTTGGCTCATCGGGACACAGACCGTCAGGTAGGTATTCCAGAGACAGTCTCCGTGTGCCTTAAATGGCGCCTACGCCAATCCCTGCATACCTGTTAGGTGCACCTACGTGACCGCACGCAGTGTTATATACCAGTCACTGCACCTGTTCACGGTACCTGTGTGTGTGACAGCTGCACATTTGTAATACCAATCACTGCATACCTGTTCATTGCACCTGTGTGACTGCACATTGTATTAGTCAAGTCAGTGCATACCCTTCACTTCATCCCCTCCAATATGGGCAAAACAGGCAGAGGCAGGCCACCCGGCAGGTCTGTTTGAAGTCGTGCTGTCGTAATTTCGTGCGGCCCTGGACCAAACTACAGTGTTCAGAAGGCACGTGCTATAAACCCCCAAGATTGTCAGGACGTAGTTGACTATTTAACACAAAACACCTCATCTTTCACAGCTTCCGCACAGAACCGTGACATATCTTCCTCCTCCTGCTCTGATCCTGGCACCCCACTTAACAGTTAACTCAGTCGGCCGCCACTACTAAAGTGCCATCAGTCCACGGCTCAGCGGTGTGGACATTTTTTGTGTGTCTGCCTCAGTTGAGAGCAATGCTATCTGTACTCTCTGCCACCAAAAATTAATCCGTGTGGGGGCGTGGCCAGGACGGACATGTGAGCAGACGTACGACTGGTGAGCTCCCGCTTCAGCAAGCATAATCCTCCTTCATCCTCACTTCACGGAGCATATACAACCTTACAAACTCCACTGCTTACCTACTCAACCTCCCCGCAGCTGAATATGGGTCCGAAATCAAAGAGACAAGGAGAAAGACAAGACCACCGGCCTGATAGACAAATTCCGCACACAGGCCCAAGATGGCGCCCAAGATGGCGACCAGCAGGAGGATGGAGATTCAGCAAACCCTGAAACTGCTCGCATTCTGGAAGCTCTATCGGCCATGCAAGCCTCACTTACCGCTACCTTCACCACCAAGCTAGAAGAGGTCAAGGCTGACATCCATCTGGTCAGAGCTGACCTAAGCAACCTTCGTGAGCAGGTCACATCCGCGGAACAAAGAATCTCCCAATTCGAGGACGACACGAGGCATCTACCACGTGACATGCAATCCATGCAAACGCAAGTACGATCAGTAATTAACCGACAGGAGGACATGGAGAACCGGCTGCAACGCAACAACATTAGGCTGGTCGGCCTCCCTGAAAGGACCGAGGGAGATAACCCTGAACGCTTCCTGCAACAACTACTCATAGATCACTTTGGCAGAGAGGCCTTCACTGCAACCTTCTCAGTGGAACGAGCACATCGGATGCCAGCAAAAGTAGGGCCACCGGGGGCTCCACCACGCACCTTCATTGCAAAGATTCTACACTTCCAAGACCGCGATGCTGCATTACGCCTTTCAAGAGAGAAAGGTAACATTCAAATTGATAATACCCCATCTCAATCTTTCCAGACTTTGGTGTTAAAACACAAAAGCAGCGCGCGGGCTTCCAAGCTGTGAAGCGCAAGCTGAAGGCCCTTGATTTGCAATACACTATGCTCTTCCCGGCTCGCTTGAGGGTCATCGATGATGGTAAGACTCTCTTTTTTTGCCTCACCACTGGAAGTTGATTCCTGGATAAACAAGAGGAAAACTCCCTCTACCTCAGATACATAACTGTACACCCGCCATGTGCCTTTTGTTGCTGCCACAGTTAAATACTGGTTTATTATGCATATCCGCATTACCGCTGGCAACCTTACCCGTTTTTTGCACTGTCTGAGGGCTAAACTTACAAATACTGCTGTGTTTTATGTCATGTGAACGCTCAGGTCCTTCTGTACTATGATCCCTTATGTTACAGTCACCGCGTTGTAATATGCCCGATCTCCCAACTACATGCACGGACGCGAACTTTGGTCCACTGCTGGCCCCCTTCTAGTTTACAAGGTCTTACAATATGCCTGACCCTGCATCTTCTCAGCAAAATACAAACCCGGAACTGTACACCTCAACATCTATGTGAATGTACTACGTATATCATAATAACTCGGGTTGATGGTCGGTCGGAAGCTATTGGGAAAATTCTCTAAACCCCATTCAACTTTATAAAACCGTATAGTAGGCTCAGCGCCAAATGAGTCAATATAATTCCTACTGTTTAACTGCTGGAGCGGGGGGCTTCCCCCCTTTCTCCTCATTCTAGTGTTCGTTCTGATTCTTTACTTCCTCCCCCAGCTGCGGGCCATGCTACCGCTGCCGCTTTATTGCGGGGCTGCACCCTGGTGGAGCTTTTTCAACAGGGCTCAGCCCGCAGCGGTGCTGGCCAGCAGGTGTAAAACCGGGACAATGCTCCAGCCTAGTTCTAAAGGCCAGGAGCTGGGTTATGATTGTTATCATAGTTTATTACGTTTTATTTTCGTTATCCTTCATGTGGGAACAACTGTGGATATGTGCTTAGGGTCTATTGCTGACACCAGATATATTATATTCTTAACAATAATGTTGCTTTGTAGGGAGAATGGCTAGTCAAGCAATCTCCTTCTTAACTTGGAATGTCAGAGGATTAGGGGATAAGATAAAACGAGCGGTTGTTTTAACCACTTGAGGACCTAGGGCTTTACCCCCCTTAAGGACCGGCCACTTTTTTTCCATTCAGACCACTGCAGCTTTCACGGTTTATTGCTCGCTCATACAACCTACCACCTAAATGAATTTTGGCTCCTTTTCTTGTCACTAATAAAGCTTTCTTTTGGTGCTATTTGATTGCTCCTGCAATTTTTACTTTTTATTATATTCATCAAAAAAGACATGAATTTTGGCAAAAAAATGATTTTTTTAACTTTCTGTGCTGACATTTTTCAAATAAAGTAAAATTTCTATATACATGCAGCGCGAAAAATGTGGACAAACATGTTTTTGATTAAAAAAAACCCATTCAGCCTATATTTATTGGTTTGGGTAAAAGTTATAGCGTTTACAAACTATGGTGCAAAAAGTGAATTTTCCCATTTTCAAGCATCTATGACTTTTCTGACCGCCTGTCATGTTTCATGAGGGGCTAGAATTCCAGGATAGTATAAATACCCCCCAAATGACCCCATTTTGGAAAGAAGACATCCCAAAGTATTCACTGAGAGGCATAGTGAGTTCATAGAAGATATTATTTTTTTTCACAAGTAAGCGGAAAATGACACTTTGTGACAAAAAAAAAAAAAAAAGTTTCCATTTCTTCTAACTTGCACCAAAAAAAAATGAAATCTGCCATGGACTCACCATGCCCCTCTCTGAATACCTTGAAGTGTTTACTTTCCAAAATGGGGTCATTTGTGGGGTGTGTATACTGTCCTCACATTTTGGGGGGTGCTAATTTGTAAGCACCCCTGTAAAGCCTAAAGGTGCTCATTGGACTTTGGGCCACTTAGCGCAGTTAGGGTGCAAAAAAGTGCCACACATGTGGTATTGCCGTACTCAGTAGAAGTAGTATAATGTGTTTTGGGGTGTATTTTTACACATACCAATGCTGGGTGGGAGAAATATCTCTGTAAATGACAATTTTTTAATTTTTTTTACACACAATTGTCCATTTACAGAGATCTTTCTCCCACTCAGCATGGGTATGTGTAAAAATACACCCCAAAACACATTATACTACTTCTCCTGAGTACGGCGATACCACATGTGTGGTACTTTTTTGCACCCTAACTGCGCTCAGGGGCCCAAAGTCCAATGAGTACCTTTAGGATTTCACAGGTCATTTTGCGACATTTGGTTTCAAGACTACTCCTCACGGTTTAGGGCCCCTAAAATGCCAGGACAGTATAGGAACCCCACAAATGACCCCATTTTAGAAAGAAGACACCCCAAGGTATTCCGTTAGTAGTACGGTGAGTTCATAGAAGATTTTATTTTTTGTCACAAGTTAGCGGAAAATGACCCTTTCTGAAAAAAACCAATAAAAATCAATTTCCGCTAACTTGTGACAAAAAATAAAATCTTCTATGAACTCACCGTACTACTAACAGAATACCTTGGGGTGTCTTCTTTCTAAAATGGATTCATTTGTGGGGTTCCTATACTGTCCTGGCATTTTAGGGGCCCTAAACCGTGAGGCGTAGTCTTGAAACAAAATTTCTCAAAATGACCTGTGAAATCCTAAAGGTACTCATTGGACTTTGGGCCCCTTAGCGCAGTTAGGGTGCAAAAAAGTGCCACACATGTGGTATCGCCGTACTCGGGAGAAGTAGTACAATAAGTTTTGGGGTGTATTTTTACACATACCCATGCTGGGTGGGAGAAATAACTCTGTAAATGGACAATTGTGTGTAAAAAAATCAAAAGATTGTCATTTACAGAGGTATTTCTCCCACCCAGCATGGGTATGTGTAAAAATACACCCCAAAACACATTGTACTACTTCTCCCGAGTACGGCGATACCACATGTGTGGCACTTTTTTGCACCCTAACTGCGCTAAGGGGCCCAAAGTCCAATGAGTACCTTTAGGATTTCACAGGTCATTTTTGTTTCAAGACTACTCCTCACGGTTTAGGGCCCCTAAAATGCCAGGGCAGTATAGGAACCCCACAAATGACCCCATTTTAGAAAGAAGACACCCCAAGGTATTCCGTTAGGAGTATGGTGAGTTCATAGAAGTTTTTATTTTTTTGTCACAAGTTAGCAGAAATTGATTTTAATTGTTTTTTTTCACAAAGTGTCATTTTCCGCTAACTTGTGACAAAAAATAAAATCTTCTGAGAACTCGCCATACTCCTAACGGAATACCTTTGGGTGTCTTCTCTCTAGAATGGGGTCATTTGTGGGGTTCCTATACTGCCCTGGAATTTTAGGGGCCCTAAACCGTGAGGAGTAGTCTTGAAACCAAATGTCGCAAAATGACCTGTGAAATCCTAAAGGTACTCATTGGACTTTGGGCCCCTTAGCATACTTAGGGTGTAAAAAAGTGCCACACATGTGGTACCGCCGTACTCAGGAGAAGTAGTATAATGTGTTTTAGGGTGTATTTTTACACATACCCATGCTGGGTGGGAGAAATATCTCTGTAAATGACAATTGTTTGATTTTTTTTACACACAATTGTCCATTTACAGAGAGAAATCTCCCACCCAGCATGGGTATGTGTAAAAATACACCCCAAAACACATTATACTACTTCTCCTGAGTACGGCGGTACCACATGTGTGACACTTTTTTGCAGCCTAGGTGCGCTAAGGGGCCCAACGTCCTATTAACAGGTCATTTTGAGGCATTTGTTTTCTAGACTACTCCTCGCGGTTTAGGGCCCCTAAAATGCCAGGGCAGTATAGGAACCCCACAAGTGACCCCATTTTAGAAAGAAGACACCCCAAGGTATTCCGTTAGGTGTATGGTGAGTTCATAGAAGATTTTATTTTTTGTCACAAGTTAGTGAAAAATGACACTTTGTGAAAAAAAAACAATAAAAATCAATTTCCGCTAACTTTTGACAAAAAATAAAATCTTCTATGAACTCGTCATACACCTAACAGAATACCTTGGGGTGTCTTTTTTTCTAAAATGGGGTCACTTGTGGGGTTCCTATACCGCCCTGGCATTTTACGGGCCCAAAACCGTGAGTAGTCTGGAAACCAAATGTCTCAAAATGACTGTTCAGGGGTATAAGCATCTGCAAATTTTGATGACAGGTGGTCTATGAGGGGGCGAATTTTGTGGAACCGGTCATAAGCAGGGTGGCCTTTTAGATGACAGGTTGTATTGGGCCTGATCTGATGGAAAGGAGTGCTAGGGGGGTGACAGGAGGTGATTGATGGGTGTCTCAGGGGGTGGTTAGAGGGGAAAATAGATGCAATCAATGCACTGGGGAGGTGATCAGAAGGGGGTCTGAGGGGGATCTGAGGGTTTGGCCGAGTGATCAGGAGCCCACACGGGGCAAATTAGGGCCTGATCTGATGGGTAGTAGAGTTGGGCCGAACGGTTCGCCTGCGAACGGTTCCATGCGAACTTCAGTGGTTCGCGTTCGCGTCCCGCAGGCGAACCTTTGCGGAAGTTCGGTTCACCCCATAATGCACATGGAGGGTCAACTTTGACCCTCTACATCACAGTCAGCAGGCCCAGTGTAGCCAATTAGGCTACACTAGCCCCTGGAGCCCCACCCCCCATTACGGTCACTCGTGTGCTGCCTGCGTTAGTGAGAGTAGGGCGAGCTGCTGCAGACTGTCTCTCAGGGAAAGATTAGTTAGGCTTAACTTGTTCCTGTCTGGCTGCATACCTGTTCTGTGAACCCACCACTGCATACCTGTGCTGTGAACCCACCACTGCATACCTGTGCTGTGAACCCACCACTGCATACCTGTGCTGTGAACCCACCACTGCATACCTGTGCTGTGAACCCACCACTGCATACCTGTTCAGTGAACTCACCACTGCATACCTGTGCTGTGAACCCACCCCTGCATACCTGTTCAGTGAACCTGCCACTGCATACCTGTTCTGTTCAGTGGACCCGCCACTGTATACCTGTTCATTGAACCCACCACTGCATACTTGTGCTGTGAACCCACCACTGCATACCTGTTCTGTGAACCCACCACTGCATACCTGTGCTGTGAACCCACCACTGCATACCTGTTCAGTGAACCTGCCACTGCATACCTGTTCTGTTCAGTGGACCCGCCACTGTATACCTGTTCATTGAACCCACCACTGCATACCTGTGCTGTGAACCCACCACTGCATACCTGTTCTGTGAACCCACCACTGCATACCTGTGCTGTGAACCCACCACTGCATACCTGTTCAGTGAACCTGCCACTGCATACCTGTTCTGTTCAGTGGACCCGCCACTGTATACCTGTTCATTGAACCCACCACTGCATACCTGTGCTCTGAACCCACCACTGCATACCTGTTCTGTGAACCCACCACTGCATACCTGTGCTGTGAACCCACCACTGCATACCTGTTCAGTGAACCTCCCACTGCATACCTGTTCTGTTCAGTGGACCCGCCACTGTATACCTGTTCATTGAACCCACCACTGCATACCTGTGCTGTGAACCCACCACTGCATACCTGTTCTGTGAACCCACCACTGCATACCTGTTCAGTGAACCCGCCACTGCATACCTGTTCTGTTCAGTGGACCCGCCACTGTATACCTGTTCAGTGAACCCGCCACTGCATACCTGTTCTGTTCAGTGGACCCGCCACTGTATACCTGTTCAGTGAACCCGCCACTGCATACCTGTTGTGTTCAGTGAACCTGCCACTGCATACCTGTTCTGTGAACCCGCCACTGTATACCTGTTCTGTTTAGTGAACCCGCCACTGTATACCTGTTCTGTTTAGTGAACCCGCCACTGTATACCTGTTCTGTTTAGTGAACCCGCCACTGCATACCTGTTCTGTTCAGTGGACCCGCCACTGTATACCTGTTCAGTGAACCCGCCACTGCATACCTGTTCTGTTCAGTGGACCCGCCACTGTATACCTGTTCAGTGAACCCTAAAGCACTTTAGGCCTGTCATTTAGCATTCAATGTGATTTCTGCCCTTAAAACGCTGCTTTGCGTCAAATCCAGATTTTTCCCCGGGACTTTTGGCATGTATCCCACTCCGCCATGCCCCCCTCCAGGTGTTAGACCCCTTGAAACATCTTTTCCATCACTTTTGTGGCCAGCATAATTATTTTTTTTTTTCAAAGTTCACATCCCCATTGAAGTCTATTGCGGTTCGCAAACTTTAACGCGAACCGAACCTTCCGCGGAAGTTCGCGAACCAGGTTTGCGAACCTAAAATCGGAGGTTCGGCCCAACTCTAATGGGTAGGTGTGCTAGGGGGTGACAGGAGGTGATTGATGGGTGTCTCAAGGTGTGATTAGAGGGGGGAATAGATGCAAGCAATGCACTGGCGAGGTGATCAGGACTGGGGTCTGAGGGCATTCTGAGGGTGTGGGTGGGTGATTGAGTGCCCTAGGGGCAGATAGGGGTCTAATCTGATAGGTAGCAGTGACAGGGGGTGATTGATAGGTAATTAGTGGGTGTTTAGGGTGGAGAACAGATGTAAACACTGCACTTGGGAGGTGATCGGACGTCGGATCTGCGGGCGATCTATTGGTGTGGGTGGGTGATCAGATTGCCCGCAAGGGGCAGGTTAGGGGCGTTGACAGATAGTGACAGGGAGTGATTGATGGGTGATTAGGGGGGGTGATTGGGTGCAAACAGGGGTCTGGGGGGTGGGCAGGGGGGGTCCTGATGGGTGCTGTGGGCGATCTGGGGCGGGGGGGGGGGGAAATCAGTGTGCTTGGGTGCAGACTAGGGTGGCTGCAGCCTGCCCTGGTGGTCCCTCGGACACTGGGACCACCAGGGCAGGAGGCAGCCTGTATAATACACTTTGTAAACATTACAAAGTGTATTATACACTTTGTATGCGGCGATCGCGGACTTAACATCCCGCCGGCGCTTCCGTATGGCCGGCGGGATGTTGCGGCGGGTGAGCGGCGCCAGGCGGAGGCGGAGGATCGCGTCACGGATGACGCGATCGCTCCGCCCATGCCCCTACAAGGACCGCCGCCTTTGGGCATGAGCTGGTCCTTGTGGGGTCCACTTCCCGGCCGCCTCTGTGCATTAGGTGGTCGGGAAGTGGTTAAACTACATCAAAAAGTTAAATGTGGATGTATTTGCTCTCCAAGAAACTCACCTTGAAAATACGTCATTGCGATCTTTAAACAGACCGTGGATCGGATGGTATTTTCATGCTACTCATAATTCTCAATCTCGTGGTGTATCCTTACTTATTACCAGACGTGTCCACTTTGTACCTCTCAATAACGAATTGGACCCAGAAGGTCGCTATGTCTTTCTGCATTGTCTGATAAGCAACCAACCAATATTACTAATTGTGATTTATATCCCTCCACCCTTTGCTTATCCGTAGATACAGAAAGCATTAAATTATATCGCTAAATACCTGCAACTTCCTGTAATATGGCTTGGTGACTTTAATTATGTGTTATACCCTTACAGTGATAGATTACCTGTGTCTTCGCAGTCCCCTGCCCCTACTAAATTGAACAGAATGCTCCAAGTGCTCTCTCTGTATGACGCCTGGCATTATAAATTCCCATCTCTACCTATGTTTTCTTGCTTCTCTGCCTCTCATCACTCCAGATCTCGCCTGGATTATATTATTGCAAGTGAGATGCTGCTCCCCAACTGTGATTGCATTGAATATTTACCATTCATACTTTCTGACCACTCTCCATGCAGAGCCTCATTTCAATGGCTTTTCTCCCCCAAATCTGACCTCTGGAAGCTCAACATTTTTTGGCTTTCCAGGATTGCAGAGAATATGCCTATTATGCAGCGTCTGCATTCATTTATTGAAACACAGGGAGGGGAAACTCAATTTACCTCTGTATGGAGCACGGCCAAAATGTATCTTAAAACTTTTTTTCGCACAGAGATAAAACGTATCAAAAATGCTTCCGCACTTACAGAGCAGCAACTCCATATACGCTTTAAAGCCGCAGAAGAGTTATATAATAGATCACCTAACTCTGAATCTGAATTGACATATAGAACTAAACTGCGGGAATATGAGCAATACCTTATGGATAAAGCTCACCAAAAATCTTTCTCCTTTAGGCAACTGTGGTATGAGACTGGAGACCAATGCGGCGCTTTATTAGCTAAAATTGCCAGACAAAGAGAAGCTCCACAGGTAATCTCATCTATATTAGATGTTAACGGAATACTCCGCACAGACCCCATGGGTATTTTGGGTCAGTTTTATGACTTTTACCTAGCTTTGTACACTAAGCAGACCTCTAAGACCTCTCCAGAGTTAGATGCCTATCTGGAAAACGTAGACTTGCCCACTTTAACTGAACTACAATCTCTTAAACTAGATGAAACTATCTCTATTGAGGAAATATGTGATGCCATTACTGCATTTCCAGCCTCGAAAACTCCAGGTTCTGACAGGCTCCCCACAGAATTATACAAAACATTTGCCAATGACATGGCCCCCCTTTTTCTGAAACTCTTCCAAAGCGTCTCAAACATAGGTGAACTACCTCACTCTATGAGAGAAGCAATCATCTCTTTAATTCTTAAACCCGGCAAGGATGCCACGGAGTGCAGCTCTTACAGACCTATTTCTTTAATGCAGACAGATACTAAAATCTTAGCTAAAATACTTGCTTGCAGGCTTAATAAAGTAATTTCCCTATTAGTACTCCGGGACCAAACCGGCTTTATACCGGGCCGTTCTGCTGCTATTAATCTACGACGCCTATATATTAACCTACAGGCCTCCCATGATAATATCGGTACACGAATGTTGTTATCCCTTGATGCCGCTAAGCCGTTTGACACAATTGAATGGGATTTTTTATTCGCCACTTTACGCAGAATGGGATTTGGCCCACAATTCCTTAATTGGGTCCGTATACTTTATACTAATCCTGTAGCAAGGGTCACAGTGAATGGCTGGCTATCACCCCCTTTTACACTGCAGCGTGGAACCAGGCAGGGATGCCCTCTATCCCCCCTGCTTTTTGATTTAGCTATAGAACTGTTAGCTTCAAAAATACGCGCCCATCCTAGAATTCGAGGCTGGATTAAAGGGGATCTGCGTGAAAAAGTAAGCTTATATGCAGATGACATGTTGCTGTATCTCACCGACCCTGGAGAGTCAATGGAGGCTGCTTTGCTCACAATTAATGAGTTTGGTACATTTGCAGGTCTAAAAATCAACTGGGCGAAGTCTGTTTTGCTACCTGTTGATATTTTTCCTCCATTGGAGAGCCACCTACAACCCCCCCTTATATGGGTTAGTTCATTTACATACCTAGGTATAATTATTGCACGTTCACCTCAAGAATTTGTGACACTCAACTTAGGACCCCTTCTCAGTACAGTTGCAGGCAAGCTTAGAGCATGGGAAAAAGTACCTCTTAGTGTTGTGGGTAGAGCAAACCTTTTTAAAATGATAGTTTTGCCCAAGATTCTATATGTAACCTGGCACTCTCCCACTTACCTTCCCCCTGATGCCTTCACTAAATTAAATGCCCAGATCACCCAATTCATATGGTCCGGACAACGCCAAAGGTTGGCCCTCTCGACCCTTCAAAGTCCAAAAGATGTTGGTGGTATTGCCCTCCCTAACTGCCATACCTACTACATTTCTGCCCAACTCTCCCATCTCTATGATAGACTACATGAGGGCAAATCAATGTTGCAGACGCTACTATTCTCCTCCCTCCCATGCACCTACACAGACCCTCTATACAATTTACTGAAAGGGCTGAAAGGCATAACCCACCTCAGATCGCTACCCATTACACTACAACAACTAATTAAGGTATGGTCACACGCTCATAAACTCCTAACCACTACCGGACCTACTACACCAAATCCCATTGTGGGAGAATGCCAGGTTGCCGGAAATGGGAGGACCACAATTTCTGGATCAAAAGGGGAATTCTGTATGTGCATAATATTATACAAAACAACTCAATTAAATCATTTTCCCAAATGGTTACGGATTATAACTTACCCACCACTACATTTTACAAATACTTACAACTTAAGCATGCCTTATTTACCCAATATGATAGCTTGCCTGCCTCCCCTGAAAGCTCAGACATTCTCAAAATATTGCTAGGCCCTTCCCCAAAACAGCTAATCTCTGCATTCTATCACTCCCTTATACTACCCTCTGCCCAGCTCAAGGCTCACAAGTGTAAACTGACTTGGGAAGCTGATATAGGTAATATATCCTCCGACGACTGGGATGAAATTCTGGAGAAGGTTACCCAAATCTCACCTCACAAACCCGACCGACTACAATATCTCTATGTTTTACACAGAGCTTATCTCAACCCAGTTCGCCTTGTCAAGTTCAGAACGGGCTACTCACCCCACTGCCCCAAATGTGTAGTAACCCTGGGTACCTTCTTCCACATGATGTGGTCCTGTCCTAATGTTAACACTTACTGGCAACAAATCGTTAAATTTATGCATGATCATATGGGCTGCCCAGTAGAATGTACCCCCCAATTATGCCTATTAAGCATATTTCCAGATACCTTTTCTGACAAATATGCAAAACTTCTACTGCTAGCTGTCTTACATATGGGTCGTAAACTACTAACCAAATACTGGATCACCGCCAAGGTTCCCTCCTGTGGCGAATGGATTAGGGCAGTCAACCTGGTCCTACCCCTCAGGAAAGCGGTTGCGCAGCGTAGGGGCAAAATTACTAAATATAATGCTACATGGTCCATCTGGATTACCTCCAGGAGAACACAGATCACATGACGTGGCTTTGGTGCTAGGGCAGTCTTAAGTGATGTTGAGTGCTAATGATGAGCTTAGATAAGTCGCTCACAACTTGCTGTAATAAAATGCTGGTTGTCTTGGTTGCTGTTTGTTCGCTTATACTCATGTTACTGTTTACTTTTTTAGACATTGTATAAAAAATTGAGCTTTGTACCAAAACTTTGAAATGATAATGTATCACCCTGTTTTTTATCCTAATAAAGCTCAATGTTGGAAAAAAAAAATTAATCCGTGGAAAGACCAAGACCCGCGTAGGGACAACTTCCTTACGAAGGCACATGATGACAAAGCACAATCTGCAATGGTATGACCACCTGAGGAAAAGCAGCACACAAAAGCAAAACCACACGCCACAGTGGAAGATACCAGGTCACAATTATTTCTCAAAAAAGGTGATACCCAAACTGTACCGTGATGTTGAAAGGCAAGTGGTCATCTCTGGCACACAGCGTTGGGTCGAGGGTCCATCTGACCATGTGGTCTGCAAAGCACGGTCAGGCCTGCCCAAAGACTAACTCAGTCCCCACACACAGCATCTCTGCCTGCACACCGTGTGACTGCCTGCCCCAAGACTAAGTCGGTCCCCACACAGCATCTCTGCCTGCAGGCCGCTTGACTGCTAGCAGCGGCCGCTAACAAAACCAATAAAAAAATTTTCTGGTGTGTGTACATGCCTGCCTAATTTTTCTGGATGCACTGGGGCTGCAACAACAAAACAAAAGGCATGTACATGTGTCAATTCCCCTTCGTGACCTTGCCGCAGTGAAGGGGCTTGCGTATCACAATGAAGTAATGACCGGCGGCTATATAAGTGTGTCGGGGGGGAGGGGGGCACACCCAAGATAATAAGGTTGTTGCTTCATTGTGGACAGACCAAATTCGATCAGCTGGACACTCAGTCACTGATGTTCTGTCATTCAGCTACCTCAGCCCGACCATATGGGCTTGCCTGCACTCTGGCCATGCTGCGCACCAGTCCAGCACAGCCGTCACTACACGAACAGCTGTTTGCGGTGCGTTACACAGTGAGTTTGGTCTGTCATTGTGAAGCAGTACACTAATTACACTCCCTGATTGATGTATACACATGCAAGATATTTTAAAGCACTTTAGGCCTCCAATTTAGCATGCATTGTGATTTCTGCCCTTAAAACGCTGCTGTGCGTCAAATCCTGATTTTTCCCAGGGACTTTTGGCACGTATCCCACGCCGCCATGCCCCCCTCCAGGTGTTAGACCCCTTGAAACATCTTTTCCATCACTTTTCTGGCCAGCATAAATGTTTCTAGTTTTCAAAGTTTGCATCCCCATTGAAGTCTATTGCGGTTCGCGAAGGTTTGCACGAACCAAACTTTTTGCGGAAGTTCGCGTTCGCAAACCGAAAATCAGAGGTTCGAGCCATCTCTAATGTATTGAATGCACGCATTGCTTGAATAACGTTTGTTACAAATAACGTGCATTGTGTACATAACAGAAGTTGTACCATTTGTAACGATGTAACACATAGTTTGCATAAATGCCATTGTGCGCGCATGTAAATTTTACTGTTGTCTCCTGAATCTGTCTTAGTCTGTTACTTTTATGAATCTATCTAAATCCTAGTACACACCTTCAACTTTGATTGGCCAATTACTGACCAGTTTTACCATCTCCATGTAGTATAAGGTTTTACCTGCACAATCTGCTCAAAGTATTCAATATCTGTTGACCCTCATACTTTATGTAGGTGGTAAAAGTGGTCAGTCATTGGCTAATCATAATTGAAATTGTGTATCAGGCTTTATTAGTCTTGGGAATCTGTCTTCGGGCTCAAACCCACTAGCAGCCTTTTCTAAGCGCAAGTGATTTGAAAAGCTCTTGCTAATGTAATTCTATGGGTGATCTTTATCAAGTCACATTGCTCAAGTGGGATCACACCCATAGCATTTACATTAGCAAGAGCTTTTCAAATCAGAAGCAGATCTTATCATAGACTATGAATGCATTTTGCAGGAACGGATCTTTTGCAGATGCTGATCTTTTGAATGTGTACAGCATCTTTGTGTGCAGCATCTTGCAAAGATTTTTATCTGATTGGGCGTTCAGCTCAATAGAATAGACTGTGCAGGTATGGCTCTCATACTACATGGAAGAGGGTACGATTGGTCTGTGATCTTGTCTTTTCCAAAGACTTTTATCTAAAGTGTGTATGTAGCATAAGTCTGTTACTTTTACAGGGACACACCATTCAGTTATATCAATCCATCCCTAGCACTGCAGATTGCAGAAGGCCAAATGGTCTGAAATTCCCATCTGCAAATTGGATTATATAACAATGTAACATTAATGTGGCATAGGTATGCTATAAACCAGCAGTTCTGGATGTGTGTTTGGCTTTTTAGGGACATAAAGAAATGATTTGCATACTCACTCACTGACCTTTAGTGATGCAGTATGGGTACTTCTACTTTAGGAAAACAGAATACTACTTGAGATAAGAAGAGAAACACATTTATATTACAGCTGCAAGGATAATTAGGTTATCTTTAAGCTCCGTACACAAACTCAACTGGCGTCACCCAAAACAAACTAAAGGGGCCCATACACTGGTCAATTTCAGCCATTTATCGATCAATTCTATAGAATCGATCAATCAGAAATCGATTCTTTCAAATCTATCGATGGATCAATTTGTGGCCGATTTCAATCGATTTAGATGGATTTGATCTATCTGACAGGATGGAAGATCTTGGTCGATCTGCTGCTGATAGCAGATCCATGGTCCATAGAGTTGCATTGGATCTAATGGTCCAACAATGCATTTAGATAGATTTCCTATAGATTTCATTCTGAAATCTATTGGAAATACAGGGGTTGGACAAAATAATGGAAACATCTTGAAAATCAACAAAATATATTTTAATATGGTGTAGGTCCACCTTTTGCAGCAATTACAGCCTCAATTCTCCGAGGTATTGATTCATACAAATTGTGAATTGTTTCCAAAGGAATTTTAGCCCATTCTTCAGTTAAAACACCATCCAGTTCTTTTAGAGATGATGGCGGCGGAAATCGTCTTCTTACATGAATCTCTAATAACGACCATAAATGCTCAATAATGTTGAGGTCTAAGGATTGTGGTGGCCAGATGAGATGCTCAACTTCATTAGAATGTTCCTCGTGCCATTCTTGAACAATTCTAGCTGTATAGATTGGGGCATTATCATCTTGAAAGATGGCATTCCCCTCCGGAAACAGTTCTTGAACCATAGGATCAACTTGGTCGCCCAAAATTCCTAAATAGTCTTGGCTGTTAATTCTTCCATGAAGGGAAATCATTGGCCCGGCGGATTTCCAAGAAACAGCACCCCAGATTATCACAGAACCCCCGCCATGTTTTACGGTTGGGAGAATGCAGTCTGGATGAAATGCTTCTTTCGGATGTCTCCAAACGTACACTCGGCCGGAGGTCGGAAATAAGGTAAACGATGATTCGTCAGAGAAAATCAAATTTTTCCACTGCTCGAGGGACCAATTCTGGTGGTTACTACACCACTCTAAACGCTTTGAAACATTTGTCTTTGAGAGCAGAGGATTTCTATTTGCAGTTCTTCCGTGGAATCCAGATTTGTGAAGCTCCCGATGAACAGTTTTTGTGGAAACTGGGTTCTGTAAACTGGGTTCTGTAAGTGTTCATTCAGCTTTGCAGTGATTGTAGGAGGCATGGTCTTGCGAGCTTTTCTAACAATTCGATTTAGAGTCTCTCTCAGACAACTTCGACTTTTGGACAACAACTGTGCTTTGCTGAGGATGTTTTTCCTTCTCTTTCAAAGGCAGTCATTACTTTTGAGACTTTACCTCTTGAAATGCCAAGCAATCGGGCAGTTTCTGTTACAGTTGCGCCTGCAATACGAGCACCATCAATTTGGACTCTTTGAAAGTCTGAGAGATCTGCCATTTTTATAAATTATAACCAACTTTGGTTTAGTTATCTGTAAAAAACAATTATTTTCATTATGCATATCAAATAACAAAAATAATAAACAAAACAAAAATGTAACATGTCAAGTTTTGATCGCTTAAAAAATGTTCTAAGATTATGATGCCAAAATGTTAGGTGTTTCCATTATTTTGTCCAACCCCTGTATGTTCCTAGTGTGTGGCACACATCAGATACACGTCAGATTCGACTTGACAGGCATCTGACAGAAATCTATCTGATGGTCGAATCTGCTGCAAATCTATAAATGTATGGCCACCTTGGCTATACACTTGGCGAATCAATCAAAAAAGTGTTCCAACACCAGTAAAAGACAGTGATTATTGTCCATGTAGACCAACCCGTCCTTGCAGATCAGTTGGACAATAATCAGTGTTTTTTGTTATGGACGATAAACGGTCGCTCCATTCAAACTACTCACATGTCGTTAGTTACATACTTTAAGGTCCTTACTCTAGTGCTTCCGCTAATCTGATTGTTGTGACGTTGTTGAAATTAAATGTACTCTGACATCCTTCGTCGCAAATTGTCAAGGGTCACTCATTTTACAAGTGATCAAGTGTATGTATGGTGCTTTACAGACAATTGATGCTGCCCCCTTTTGTGGCTGGATAGTGTACTGGTTATGTACACTGCCTCTGACATAGGAGGGCACTTATATTTGATAAGTGCTCTGTGAACTACACATTTAAATTTACAAACAGTTTTCACTATGTAAACAGAAAGAGAGAGAGAGACAGAGTTGAGTGGACTAGGCTAGATTCCTACAAGCGAGAAAAAAAGTATCGTATACACATTGGAAAACCAGACAGGTTTACAGTTCCTGTGTTATTTATAGGATCCATGCACTCTGCCCAGTCTGCAACAGATCCATTCTATCTGTTACAGTAAGCAAATTTGGAACCTACACGGAAAGAGACCATAGAGCACAGGTTTCCTATGGTTGTCTACTATCCAGCTCATCAGAGGAGGACTACCTCTACCTCTGACCAATTACTGGTGACATCTACTGAGGAGGCCCCCACACTCTTTTGGTTGTCCAAGACCCACAACAATTACCCTTGGTCTTCCATTACAATCAAGGACCAAGGGAAAAGAGGGAAGAATGAGGTTGTTCTAAGGATTCCCTTGCGAGTCAGGCAAAAACTGCAGTGAAAATTTGGGCACAGACGGCGCCGCCATAGGCCGTAATGTGAATTACAGCTGTAGAGGGGCTCAGTCAGTAATGTGGGTGCCGCCAAAAGACAGCACCCAAATTACGATAAAAACAGCGTCATTAGACCACCAGCAATAGCTGGCTGCCAAATGAGTTCTTACCCCAGTGTCAATAGCGATCTGGAGCAGCAATAGTAATTAACACTGCCAGGATTTTTGCAGGAGCAGGGTGAGCCATTTTTCAGCTCTACCCTGTACCCAAATTTCCCAGGACCTTAATTACATGTACCCTTTCCTTGATGCCCAATATGGACTGCAAAGCCATGGTCAAAAGTCACCAAATGCAGCAGTTGCTGGTCATGTTGTTTTTGACTGCACTTTTAACAGATGATAACAGTGAGAGACCTTGGCTGCCATCATCAAGTCATAATAATAGCAGAAGTGATGGTGAATTGCATTGGCCAGAGCAGCCAAATAAGGTAAAATGAAAATAAGCCTACTAGGTAGCTGAGCTCATCACAAAGTAAAAGCAGTAGACCAAGCCAGTAAATCAGCAGAGGGTTGAATCACAGTCATTTAGGAATGAGTAGCTGACTGTGATTCAGCTTTCTGATGATTTACTGTCTAACAGGCAGCAAACATCTGGCATGTCATCACCAACAGGAGAGCTAAAAAAAAAAATCACACACTGTGGAGATGTGTATCACAGGGCTAGTTTGACCCTTGCTGCACTCTTGAGCCTGTTTGCATGTTGACTACTGCCTTGGTCAACTGCTTATGCGTACCTTTGAGCTACCCCCCCCCCCCCCCCCGTCAGTTGGGTGCCGGGTAAGCCGAATGACAGCTCACCCTGCTGCTGAAATACCGGACAGCGTTACTATGGCCCCTGTGACTCATGGCAACTCGGAGGGACAAGTAATTCATGGTCCAGCTATCGCCGACCCCCAAATTACACAGTTTATAACATTGCGTGGCCATAGACATAATAACATTAAGTCTGAAGTGGCGTCCGGGTTAGGTGCAGCTCGGGGAAGAGCGCGTGCCGAAGTGACCTGCTTCAACTGCCTAAACTTTGGGATGGGCTCAGCTGCCTAGTAGGCTCACTTTCATTTGACCTTATCTGGCTGCTCTGGTCATTGCAAATTACTATCACTGCTGCTAGTGTCATGGTTTGATGGTGGCCGAGATGAAACACTATCATATCTTGCAGTGGGAACAAAGATAAAGTTGCAACTGAACAGGGCAAAAAGGCTTTCTTCTCTCAATCTCCTGATCCTAAGGTACAATTACCACTCACAACAAGGCTCAGAAAAGAATACCTGTGAATCAACTACTTTTCAGGATGTCATTATTATTATTTCTCTTAACAGCCAAAAGCAAGGAATGTCTGACAGTCAGAGAAGCTCAGTGTCATGTTCTCTAGGCTCTATGCTCTACTTTATCCTAGACAAGTCTTCTGGTTCACTGTCAAACTAGCCATCCATCTGGAAGGTGATATGAAAGAGGATTCCACCACACTGACACTCAAAAATTAAAAACCACATTGTCTAAGCAGCTGGCAGATCAGCTACTGTCATTTTAAATTTTAGACACAGATGCCTTCCATGACCTTATGTCTTTGAGAATTACTAATTGGCGGATCACAAATCATCACAATTTTATGTAAAAGCAGGTCACCACATAGGACCTGAGCCCACTAACGCAGTTGTGTCCGCTTCTGTCCGCTTTTCAGCATCTGTAACATTGATGTGTTCCTGAAAAGCAGGCACAACTGCGTTAGTGGGCTCAGGCCCTTAACACCAGCAATGTTGCTACAGCATTTTTTTTTCATTACACTTTTAGCAGGCCACTACACCTGTAATGGGGACTAGGTCATGCTCCAGTCCAAAGGACCTTGAGTGGTCTGCTTGACAGGAAAGAGGGGGGAATAGAAGGTTGAGTGCTGTGATCAGCTGTGGAGTAGTGAATCTGGCAGTGTTTTTTGCAAGGAGTTTTTAATCAGGATGAGACCATTTATTGGCTAACTTAGAGATGAATAAACAGTAAGCTTTTAGCTTATAATAAGCCCTTGTCGGACTTGATTCCTGACAAAATGTGAAAAACACAGCTTATATATGCTGACATACAGAGGAGAAACATTCTTTAGCAAACATAAATAAATGTAATTAGATGCCTTAACTGTTTATTCACTAGGCTTTCAAAGACCTCCTGGCAAAATTGATAAGATCAACAGTTTCCTCAACATAACATAAAGCAGACTATGGTGATGGGGAGACATTGTAAATTCTGAGTTCAAATTGTGACTGGGCTGACTACAAGCACCATTAGTTCTAAGCTTAAAGAGACTCCGTAACAAAAATTGCATCCCGTTTTTTATCATCTTACAAGTTCCAAAAGCTATTCTAATGTGTTTTGGCTTACTGCAGCACTTTGTACTATCACAGTCTCTGTAATAAATCAACTTATCTCTCTCTTGTCAGACTTGTCAACCTGTGTCTGGAAGGCTGCCAAGTTCTTCAGTGTTGTGGTTCTGCTATGAACTCCCCCTTCCAGGCCTCTCTATGCACACTGCCTGTGTGTTATTTAGATTAGAGCAGCTTCTCTCTTCTCTCTTATCTTTTACAAGCTGGATAAATCGTCCTCTGAGCTGGCTGGGCTTTCACATAGTGAGGAATTACAGACAAGGGCAAAGCTGTTTGCAGGAAGAAAAGAGCAGCCTGAAACTTCAGTGCATGAGAGATGCAGGGGGAAATAAACACACAAATGATCTGTTGAGATGCAAAAGGAAGGCTGTATACAGCCTGCTTGTGTATGGATGTATTTTCTATGTGTGGACATACTGTACATCAACCTACTTCCTGTTTTGGTGGCCATTTTGTTTGTTTATAAACAAACTTTTTAAAACAGTTTTTAACCACTTTTAATGCGGCGGGGAGCGGCAAAATTGTGACAGAGGGTAATAGGAGATGTCCCCTAACGCACTGGTATGTTTACTTTTGTGTGATTTTAACAATACAGATTCTCTTTAAGAGAATTGTGGCATTTAAAATGCTTTTTTTGCAAACTGAAGATGGAGAGAAGACTGATAGCAAACCGCTGTGCATTCTAACTAGCCATATTATGTTGTTGGTAGGATTCTGGGGAGGTTATGCAAGAGGAGGAGGAAATGAAAAGCATGGGTTGTGGAGAGAATAGGAATAGAGGTATGTCTGTTGCCTGTTGAGCAATTGGCCCTTCTCACTGAGTTGGGACATATCAGTGCCTGCATGGCACCACGTAGTGCTTGACTTGGGCACCACCATAGACTGTAATGTAATGTTAATTGTGGATACAGTGACGCGGGGGGGGGGGGGGGTCACTGCAATTCAGGAGCCAGCAATAGCCGGACCCCGAATTACATGCATTGAGGGGCAAATTAAGTTATCAGTAGGGGAATATATTTGTTGTATTCCCCTACTTAGCTGTGTGCAGAGAAAGCAGTCTCTCACCTTCTCCATACCTCCAGCTGAACACAACCATAATGATATGTACACCTCCTTACCCCTCCATAGTAAAAGAACTCAGCCCTGATCTGTTGTCGAGACCCGGTCCCTGTAGTCGACAGTCCTCATATGTGTGTATGAGGCTTTTAGACATTGTAAATTTAAACAATAGACACAAGAAGGTAAAGAAAATGGGAGGTAAAAAGGTAGTTGTATAGAGCAAGTAGCTAAGCTATTCATATTAAATTGGTTACATCTGCTCCAGTATTCTTTTAACCCTCCTGGCGGTCTATTAAAAACCGCCAGGGGGCAGCACAGCAGTTTTTTTTTATTTTTTATTTTTTAAATCATGTAGCGAGCCTAGGGCTCGCCACATGACAGCCGCTGTGCAGTGGCATCCCCCCACCCTCTTCGATCGACTCCGGCGATCAAGCCCGTCCGAAAATCCCGTTCTGAACGGGTTTTCCATTAGGGCTTCCCCCGTCGCCATGGCGACGGTCGGGATGATGTCATCGACGTCGTGACGTCAAAGGGATTCCCGATCCACCCCTCAGCGCTGCCTGGCACTGATTGGCCAGGCAGCGCATGGGGTCCTGGGGGGGAGGCGGCGCGGTGGGTAGCGGCGAATTGGCGGGTAGCGGCGGCGATCGGAGTGCACACGCAGCTAGCAAAGTGTAGCAAAAAAAGAATTATGCAAATCGGCCCAGCAGGGCCTGAGAAATCCTCCTGCGCGGCTTACCCCGAACTACTTTCGAGGTTACCACCAGGAGGGTTAAGTGGTGTTTGGCAAGAACTGCAAGAGTCGATCCTTGATTGGGTCAATCGCTCAGAGTCAGAAACTCGGTCTCGCTGTCACTTTGCGCATAGATGTCCATATGTGGATTCGCAATCTATGAACCGACTAGCCGAGAGAAGCGTTCTGAATCCAAAAGATTCACCACAGACATACAATTCAAATGCTTGTCACCACGTGTGAGTCAGCGCACGACTGTAATTATTTTAACACACTGAGAACACTGTAACTTAACCCTTAGCAGTATGCAGGGATCGGCACCAGATCTGTCTATCTGTGCCCGATTCAAGCATACGGGTTGTAAATACAATATATTATAGAATACAAGGTAACGTTTTCAGAGGAGTAAGTACGATTGTGTATGTTCAGGAACAGGTCATAACCGTAAACCGATTTTTAAACATTTTAATAACAAAAATGCATTACACACATTTACATACACTAATTAACATATAAACACAAAGCTTAAAATAAAAGGGAAAAATTGTGAAAAGTTTACTTAACTCAGCACTCCTTGTGAGATATTGAATGAAATAAAGTCCAGTTCAAATGCAGGCATTGATATCAAAAAGTCCTTGAAACAAAGCATGTTATGGTAGTCCATGTGCTCTGGTCTCCTGGAGCACGTGTGTGAAGATCTTTAGTTGATGGCATTTTGGAGACTAAAATGGTTGCCGAAGGACCAGACTTTTATAAAATCTGACTTAGTGGGCTGTCCTTTAGTAAAACATGGGTGGTTTTACCTCCTGCGGAGACGGATAGGCAGGAGTTTGTACAAGCCCAGAATGACACAATTTACCAATAACCTGCACCATTTCTGTCTGGATTGGTGCACAGCGAATCCGAGGGCAGATTTGTAACCTGCGGCCGATGTTTGATCAAATGACACCAAATAGCAGTAAGGTAACATGTGTGCTCAGCGAACGCCGAACAACTCTGTCCCCGTAGCCACTAAACTTCTATAATTTGGATGAGCTATTAGGCTGATTTTTAGGAACCAGAAAATATATTTGTCTTTTGTCTGCGATAACCACATCTTGAATTATTAATACATGAAGTTTGTCTATTGTCTGATCCAGCATTGGCTGGGGAACATTTTGGAGGGAATCAAAAGGACTGATCTTTATCTGCTACTCCAAGGCCAACATTTGGTCGTAGCACCTATGTGTGAATAGCTAGGAGGAAGTGGACAGGTGAGGGGCCTACTCTAATTCAGAGTATGTGATGGGGAAGCCAAAGAAGAAGAGAGGAAGTAAAATTAACTTCTTGTACATTTAAAACAGAAAGTGACATTCTGCTCTGCTTCGCGGAACGATACAGAATCACTAATCGTCTCGACTTCCGTATCGTTCATGACGGTGTTAATAAGTTATTCTCAAAGCCTATTGTGTCCATAATCTGAGGTAGACAACTTTGCCTGTGTAGAGTGCCAAAGAAAAAAGAAAAAAAAAAGAAAAAAAAAAAAAAAGAAAAATGTGTGTGTGTGTGTGTGTGTGTGTGTGTGTGTGTGTGTGTGTGTGTGTGTGTGTGTGTGTGTGTGTGTGTGTGTGTGTGTGTGTGTGTGTGTGTGTGTGTGTGTGTGTGTGTGTGTGTGTGTGTGTGTGTGTGTGTGTGTGTGTGTGTGTGTGTGTGTGTGTGTGTGTGTGTGTGTGTGTGTGTGTGTGTGTGTGTGTGTGTGTGTGTGTGTGTGTGTGTATATATATATACAGGATCTTCTCAAAAAATTAGCATTTTGTGATAAAGTTCATTATTTTTTGTAATGTACTGATAAACATTAGACTTTCATATATTTTAGATTCATTACACACAAGTGAAGTAGGTCAAAGCCTTTTATTGTTTTAATACTGATGATTTTGGCATACAGCTCATGAAAACCTAAAATTCCTATCTCAAAAAATTAGCATATCACGAAAAGGTTCTCTAAACGAGCTATTAACCTAATCATCTGAATCAACTAATTAACTCTAAACACCTGCAAAAGATTCCTGAGGCTTTTAAAACTCCGAGCCTGGTTCATTACTCAAAACCGCAATCATGGGTAAGACTGCCGACCTGACTGCTGTCCAGAAGGCCATCATTGACACTCTCAAGCAAGAGGGTAAGACACAGAAAGAAATTTCTGAACGAATAGGCTGTTCCCAGAGCGCTGTATCAAGGCACCTCAGTGGGAAGTCTGTGGGAAGGAAAAAGTGTGGCAGAAAATGCTGCACAACGAGAAGAGGTGACCGGATCCTGAGGAAGATTGTGGAGAAGGACCGATTCCAGACCTCGGGGGACCTGCAGAAGCAGTGGACTGAGTCTGGAGTAGAAACATCCAGAGCCACCGTATACAGGTGTGTGCAGGAAATGGGCTACAGGTGCCACATTCCCCAGGTCAAGCCACTTTTGAACCAGAAACAGTGGCAAAAGCGCCTGACCTGGGCTACAGAGAAGCAGCACTGGACTGTTGCTCAGTGGTCCAAAGTACTTTTTTCAGATGAAAGCAACATTTGCACGTCAATTCGGAAATCAAGGTGCCAGAGTCTGGAGAAAGACTGGGGAGAGGGAAATGCCAAAATGCCTGAAGTCCAGTGTCAAGTACAGGTCAGGCGTTTCTGCCGCTGTTTCTGGTTCAAAAGTGGCTTTATCTGGGGAATGCGGCACCTGTAGCCCATTTCCTGTACATGCCTGTACACGGTGGCTCTGGATGTTTCTACTCCAGACTCAGTCCACTGCTTCCACAGGTCCACAAGGTCTGGAATCGGTCCATCTCTACAATCTTCCTTAGAGTCCGGTCACCTCTTCTCGTTGTGCAGCGTTTTCTGCCACACTTTTTCCTTCCCACAGACTTCCCACTGAGGTGCCTTGATACAGCACTCTGGGAACAGCCTATTCGTTCAGAAATTTCTTTCTGTGTCTTACCCTCTTGCTTAAAGGTTGTCAATGATGGCCTTCTGGACAGCAGTCAGGTCGGCAGTCTTACCCATGATTGCGGTTTTGAGTAATGAACTAGGCTGGGAGTTTTTAAAAGCCTCAGGAATCTTTTGCAGGTGTTTAGAGTTAATTAGTTGATTCAGATGATTAGGTTAATAGCTCGTTTAGAGAACCTTTTCATGATATGCTAATTTTTTGAGATAGGAATTTGGGGTTTTCATGAGCTGTATGCCAAAATCATCAATATTAAAACAATAAAATGCTTTGAACTACTTCAGTTGTGTGTAATGAATCTAAAATATATGAAAGTCTAAAGTTTATCAGTACATTACAGAAAATAATGAACTTTATCATAATATGCTAATTTTTTGAGAAGATCCTGTATATATATATATATATATATATATATATATATACATATATATACATATACACACCGTGTATCCCCTGACCTTTTACCTGACCAGACTTTTGACCAACGGAGCTAATTAGTTGTTACTTAAAGGGAACCTAAACTGAGAAGGATATGGATTTATCCTTTTTAAATTATACTAGTTGCCTGGCTCTCCTGCTGATCCTGTGTCTCTAATACTTTTAGCCACAGCCACTCAACAAGCATGCAGATCAGGTGCTCTGACTGAAGTCAGACTGGGTTAGCTGCATGCTTGTTTCAGGTATGTGATTCAGCCACTACTACAATCAAAGAGATCAACAGGAGTACCAAGCAACTGGTATTGTTTAAAAGGAAACATCCATATCCCTCTCAGTTTAGGTTCCCTTTAAAACCTGGCATGACAATTATTAACAGATTAATTCCACTATGGATTTAAAACACAGTAGTGAAGTAGACGGGATCAGTGAATAATGGCGCACAGCGCCTATGCATAAAAATGGCGCCGCATTAAAAAGATACGCTTATCGCTATTTATCGTTAGTACTGCATAATAATGGCGCACAGGGAAAAAAGAAGAAAAACGGCACACACTAACGTTATTTATCAATAGTGGTGCACAGTAACGTTATTTATCAATAGTGGCACACACTAATGTTATTTATCAATAGCGCCCTACATAAGCCAAACTGCAGACATTATTTAACTGCAAAACGGGGAATGGCTTTAATGTAACACTGTCAAGGTTCGGGTTAGGCACCACTGGGGGGGGGGGGGTCTTAGGGTTAGGCACCATCAGGGGGGTCTTAGGGTTAGGCACCACCAGGGGGGTCTTAGGGTTAGGCACCACCAGGGGGGTCTTAAGGTTAGGCACCACCAGGGGGGGTCTTAGGGTTAGGCACCACCAGGGGGGTCTTAGGGTTAGGCACCACCAGGGGTGTCTTAGGGTTAGGCACCACCAGGGGGGTCTTAGTGTTAGGCACCAACAGGAGGGTCTTAGGGTTAGGCACCACCAGGGGGGTCTTAGGGTTAGGCACCACCAGGGGGGTGGTTAGTGTTAGGCACCACCAGGGGGGTGGTTAGGATTAGGCACCACCAGGGGGGTCTTAGGGTTAGGCACTACCAGGTGGGTCTTAGGGTTAGGCACCACCAGGGGTTAGGCACCACCAGGGGGGTGGTTAGGATTAGGCACCACCAGGAGGGTCTTAGGGTTAGGCACCACCAGGTGGGTCTTAGGGTTAGGCACCATCAGGGGTTAGGCACCACCAGGGGGGTCTTAGGGTTAGGCACCAACAGGGGGGTCTTACCAGGGCACCACCAGGGGGGTGGTTAGTGTTAGGCACCACCAGGGGGGTGGTTAGGATTAGGCACCACCAGGGGGGTCTTAGGGTTAGGCACCACCAGGTGGGTCTTAGGGTTAGGCACCACCAGGGGGGTGGTTAGTGTTAGGCACCACCAGGGGGGTGGTTAGGATTAGGCACCACCAGGGGGGTCTTAGGGTTAGGCACCACCAGGTGGGTCTTAGGGTTAGTCACCACCAGGGGTGTCTTAGGGTTAGGCACCACCAGGGGGGTCTTAGGGTTAGGCACCAACAGGGGGGTCTTAGGGTTAGGCACCACCAGGGGGGTCTTAGGGTTGGGCACCACCAGGGGGGTGGTTAGGGTTAGGCACCACCAGGGGGGTCTTAGGGTTAGGCGCCACCAGGGGGGTCTTAGGGTTAGGCAACACCAGGGGGGTCTTAGGGTTAGGCAACACCAGGCACCACCAGGGGGGTTTAGGGGTTAGGAATAGGTACAGAGAGGGTTATGTGTGTTAACGGTAAATAACAATAAGGCTTTAATGTTAAATAACAATAAGGCTTTAACGTTAAATAGCGATAAGCGGCAAACAGATTAGCAGCAACACCGTGCGCCATTATTCACAGGCGCCATTTTCAGATGGATGCAAGTAGACAGTTATTGCTAATGCAGTAATGTAGATGACACAGACAACAACCTGAAGTGAGTGAGTCATTCCCTTGTGACAACCATAACGTTGCCTCCTTTATATACTTCAGTTGTGTCTAGATAAACCACTTAAGGACCACAGTCTTTTCGCCCCTTAAAGGGATACTGTAGGGCAGGGGTCCCCAACCTTTTTCGGCCCGGCGGGGGGGGGGGGGGGGGGGCGAGAGGTTGGAGCGGCGACATAGCAAGCACAGTTGCCCCAGTATAGGGAGTCTAGTTACCCCGGTACAGCTAGTATAGTGCCCCAGTATGATTAGTATCAAAGTGACCAAGTATAGTTGCCCCAGTATAGCTAGTATAGTGCCCCATGTGCCCCAGTATAGCTAGCATAGTGCCCAGTGTGCCCCAGCATAGCTAGTATAGTGCCCAGTGTGCCCCAGTATAGCTAGTATAGTGCCCAGTGTGCCCCAGCATAGCTAGTATAGTGCCCAGTGTGCCCCAGCATAGCTAGTATAGTGCCCAGTGTGCCCCAGGATAGCTAGTATAGTGCCCAGTGTGCCCCAGTATAGCTAGTATAGTGCCCAGTGTGCCCCAGGATAGCTAGTATAGTGCCCAGTGTGCCCCAGTATAGCTAGTATAGTGCCCAGTGTGCCCCAGGATAGCTAGTATAGTGCCCAGTGTGCCCCAGGATAGCTAGTATAGTGCCCAGTGTGCCCCAGTATAGCCAGTATAGTGCCCAGTGTGCCCCAGGATAGCTAGTATAGTGCCCTGTGTGCCCCAGGATAGCTAGTATAGTGCCCCATGTGCCCCAGTATAGCTAGTATAGTGCCCAGTGTGCCCCAGGATAGCTAGTATAGTGCCCAGTGTGCCCCAGTATAGCTAGCATAGTGCCCCAGTATAGCGCCCCATGTGCCCCAGTATAGCTAGAATAGTGCCCCATGATAGCTAGTATAGTGCCCCAGTGCAGCCGACTCCCCCCCCCCCCCCCCCCGCGGCCGCCGCTCCTGTTACCTTATGAGCTGGCGGCCGCTTCCTGTCACAGATTCCCGTAGTCGCTCTCCTCCGTGCAGCATCTTCTATTTACAGCAGCGCGTCGCACGGCTGCAGTAAGGAGGGAAGGAGGAGGGGCAGCGGTTCCCATGGTAACGGCGAACGCCGCTGCCCCGCCTCCTTCCCTCCTTACAGCAGCCGCACAGGAAGCGCTGCTGTAATAGGAGACGCAGACGCTACACAGAGGAGAGCAGCTACGGGGAATCTGACAGGAAGCGGCCGCCAGCTCATAAGATGACAGGAGCAGCGGCCGCGGGGGGAGGAGGGGCGAGAGGCCAGACCCGCCGCGACCCAGCTGGCAACTGCCCACGGACCGGCAGTGGGTCGCGGCCCGGTGGTTGGGGACCCCTGCTGTAGGGGGTCAGGGGAAAATGAGTTGAACTTACCCGGAGCTTCTAACGGTCCCCCGCAGACATCCTGTGTTGGCGCAGCCACTCACCGATACTCCGGCCCCGCCTCCGGTTCACTTCTGGAATTTCAGACTTTAAAGTCTGAAAACCACTGCGCCTGCGTTGCCGTGTCCTTGATCCTGCTGATGTCACCAGGAGCGTACTGCTGAGGCCCAGTATGGTCTGTGTCTGCGCAGTACACTCCTGGTGACATCAGCGGGAGTGAGGACATGGCAACGCAGGCGCAGTGGTTTTCTGACTTTAAAGTCAGAAATTCCAGAAGTGAACTGGAGGCGGGGCCGGAGCATCGGTGAGTGGCTGCGCCAACACAGGTTGTCTGCGGGGGACCATTAGAAGCCCCGGGTAAGTTCAACTCATTTTCCCCTGACCCCCCTACAGTATCCCTTTAAGGACCAGAGCTTTTTTTCCATTCAGACCACTGCAGCTTTCACGGTTTATTGCTCGGTCATGCAATCTACTATCTAAATGAATTTTACCTCCTTTTCTTGTCACTAATACAGCTTTCTTTTGGTGCTATTTGATTGCTGCTGCAAGTTTTAGTTTTTATTATATTCATTAAAAAAGACATGGATTTTGTCAAAAAAATTATTTTTTTTACTTTCTGTGCTGACATTTTTCAAATAAAGTAAAATTTCTGTATACATTTTTGTCCAAATTTATTGTGCTACATGTCTTTGATAAAAAAAAACCCCATTCAGTGTATATTTATTGGTTTGGGTAAATGTTATAGCGTTTACAAACTATGGTGCCAAAAGTGAATTTTCTCATTTTGAAGCATCTCTGACTTTTCTGAGCACCTGTCAGGTTTCATGAGGTGCTAGAATTCCAGGATAGTATAAATACCCCCCAAGTGACCCCATTTTGGAAAGAAGAAATCCCAAAGTATTCACTGAGAGGCATGAAGAGTTCATAGAAGATTTTATTTTTTGTCACAAGTTAGCGGAAAATGACACTTTGTGACAAAAAAAGAAAAAAAGATTCAATTTCTGCTAACTTGCGACAAAAAAAAAATGAAATCTGCCACGGACTTACTATGCTCCTCTCTGAATACCTTGAAGTGTCAACTTTTCAAAATGGGGTCATTTGTGGGGTGTGTTTGCTTTCCTGGCATTTTGGGGGGTGCCTAATTGTAAGCACCCCTGTAAAGCCTAAAGGTGCTTATTGGACTTTGGGCCCCTTAGCGCAGTTAGGCTGCAAAAAAGTGCCACACATGTGGTACTGCCATACTCAGAAGAAGTAGTATAATGTGTTTTGTGGTGTATTTTTACATATACCCATGCTGGGTGGGAGAAATATCTCTGTAAATGACAAATTTTGGATTTTTTTACACACAATTGTCCATTTACAGAGAGATTTCTCTCACCCAGCATGGGTATGTGTAAAAATACACCCCAAAACACATTATACTACTTCTCCTGAGTACGGCGATACCACATGTGTGACACGTTTTTTCAGCCTAGGTGCGCTAAGGGGCCCAACGTCCTATTCACAGGTCATTTTGAGGCATTTGGTTTCTAGACTACTCCTCAAGGTTTAGGGCCGCTAAAATGCCAGGGCAGTATAGAAACCACACAAGTGACCCCATTTTAGAAAGAAGACACCCCAAGGTATTCCGTTAGTAGTATGGTGAGTTCATAGAAGATTTTATTTTTTGTCACAAGTTAGTGGAAAATGACACTTTGTGAAAAAAACAATAAAAATCAATTTCCGCTAACTTTTGACAAAAAATAAAATCTTCTATGAACTCGTCATACACCTAACAGTATACCTTGTGGTGTCTTTTTTCTAAAATAGGGTCACTTGTGGGGTTCCTATACTGCCCTGGCATTTTAGGGGCCCAAAACCGTGAGTAGTCTGGAAACCAAATGTCTCAAAATGACTGTTCAGGGGTATAAGCATCTGCAAATTTTGATGACAGGTGGTCTATGAGGACGCGAATTTTGTGGAACCGGTCATAAGCAAGGTGGCCTCTTAGATGACAGGTTGTATTGGGCCTGATCTGATGGATAGGAGTGCTAGGGGGGTGACAGGTGGTGATTAATGGGTGTCTCAGGGGGTGGTTAGAGGGGAAAATAGATGCAATCAATGCACTGGGGAGGTGATCGGAAGGGGGTCTGAGGGGGATCTGAAGGTTTGGCTGAGTGATCAGGAGCACACACGGGGCAAATTATGGCCTGATCTGATGGGTAGGTGTGCTAGGGGGTGACAGGTGGTGACAGGAGGTGATTGATGGGTGTCTCAAGGTGTGATTAGAGGGGTGAATAGATGCAAGCAATGCACTGGCGAGGTGATCAGGGCTGGGGTCTGAGGGCGTTCTGAGGTTGTGGGCGGGTGATTGAGTGTCCTAGGGGCAGATAGGGGTCTAATCTGATGGGTAGCAGTGACAGGTGGTGACAGGGGGTGATTGATTGGTGATCAGTGGGTGATTAGATGGCAGAACAGATGTACAATGCACTTTGGAGGTGATCTGAGGGTAGGTCTGCGGGCAATCTGATGGTGTGGGAGGGTGATCAGATACCCGTAAGAGGCAGGTTAGGGTCTGATCTGATGGGAGGCAGTGACAGGTGGTGACGGGGTGATTGACGGGTGATTGATGGGTGATTGACAGGTGATTGACAGGTGATTACAGGGGAGAATAGATGTATACAGTACACAGGGGGAGGTCTGGGGGGTTCTGAGGTCGTTCTGAGGGTGTGGGCGGGTGATTGGGTGCCCTAGGGGCAGATAGGGGTCTGATCTGATTGGTAGCAGTGAAAGGTGGTGACAGGGGGTGATTGATGGGTGATTGATGTGTGATCAGTGGGTGATTAGATGGCAGAAAAGATATAAAGAATGCACTTTGGAGGTGATCTGAGGGTAGGTCTGCGGGCGATCTGATGGTGTGAGAGGGTGATCAGATGCCCGCAAGAGGCAGGTTAGAGTCTGATCTGATGGGAGGCAGTGACAGGTGGTGATGGGGTGATTGCCAGGTGATTGCCGGGTGATTGACAGGTGATTGGCAGGTGATTACAGGGGAGAATAGATGTATACAGTACACAGGGGGGGAGGTCTGGGGGAGTCTGATGTTGTTCTGAGGGTGTGGGCGGGTGATTGGGTGCCCTAGGGGCAGATAGGGGTCTGATCTGATTGGTAGCAGTGACAGGTGGTGACAGGGGGTGATTGATGGGTGATTGATGGGTGATCAGTGGGTGATTAGATGGCAGAACAGATGTAAACAATGCACTTTGGAGGTGATCTGAGGGTAGGTCTGCGGGCGATCTGATGGTGTGGGAGGGTGATCAGATGCCCGTAAGAGGCAGGTTAGGGTCTGATCTGATAGGTGGCAGTGACAGGTGGTGATTGACGGGTGATTGACGGGTGAATGACGGGTGAATGACAGGTGATTGACAGTTGATTACAGGGGAGGATAGATGTATACAGTACACGGGGGGGGGGGGGCCTGGGGGGGGTCTGAGGAGGATCTGAGAGTGTGTGTGTGGGGGGGTGATCAGGAGCCCCCAGGGGGCAGTTTAGGGACTAACTAAAAAAACAGCGCTGACAGAGAGTGACAGGGAGTAATTGATGGGTGATTAGGGGGGTGATTGGGTGCAAACAGGGGTGTGAGGGGTGGGCAGGGGGGGAGAGTCTGAGGGGTGCTGTGGGCGATCAGAGGGAAGGGGGGGCAGATCAGTGTGCTTGGGTGCTTACCTGCGTGGCTGCAGCCTGCCCTGGTGGTCCCTCGATCACTGGGACCACCAGGGCAGGAGGCAGCCTATATAATACGCTTTGTTTACATTACGTGTATAATAACGCTTTGCATGCGTCGATCTGAAGAGTAGTAACCCGCCGGCGCTCCTGAACGGCCGGCGGGTTACTGTGCAAGGGTAGCGGAGCCTGTCGCCGGCGCCTGATCGCGTCCAGCGTGACACGATCGGCGCATAACCACGCCCGCCGCCACCGCACGTATTGCGGTCGTTTGGGCCCAGCCCTTGCCGCCGCCCATCGGCTTAAGGCGGTCGGCAAGTGGTTAAAGGAGTCTTGCAGCTGACTGTCCCACGCAGACAGCTCCGTTCGCAGCCACCAGCCCGGGTCCCCCGCGCGGTGCAGAGGACGACCTCGAGGTCGTCCATACTTCGCCTGTGCAAAGCGCCGCTGTCAATCAGGCCCACGTTGTCCACAGTGTACTGCGCAGTAGTTCTGCGTTTTTGAAGTACGCCGCGGACAACATGGGCTTGATTGACAGTGGCGCTTCACGCAGACGCAGTGAGGAGGTCGTCCTCAGCATGGGACAGTCAGCTGCAGGGGACTGGAGGAAGCCCCAGATAAGTAAATGGGCTGTATTTCAGTTTGCCTGATGACTCCTTTATAGGGAATGTGAAGTAAAAATAAACTTATGATATAATGATTTGTATGTACAGCTAGGAAATATAACAGTAGCACAAATATGAGTCTCATATTGTTTATCTAGGCAAGAGAGCTTATCTGAGCTCTCCAACTAATTTAGTGCAGTGCTCTTTTCTGAAGTACTTATCTCAATCTGTGTCTCACTTTTTCTTGTTTGTTTAAGGTTTTACTGCAAAGCTAATGACCCTTTGCACTTCCATGCTCTGTTTCATAGTTTAAAATACAGAGTATAGTTTGTAAACTTCAAATATTAGAGACTGATGCAACGTTTTAAAAAAATCCATTATGTAACTGAAAATAAAAATATCTGACTATTTTCTTTGCTGCTAATGTTCTATGAATTACACGTACTACACATACAATTCAATATATCATAAGGTTTTTTTTCTCTTCAGTGTCCCTTTAAGCACTTAATGTCCTGCTAGAGCCTCTTAACGGCTCCAGGACGTTTTTATAAATCAAACAGTGCTGCTGCCGCTGTGCGCGTGTAAATAGTGGAAAAAAAAGACCATAGAATATATATATATATATATATATATTGTCATAATGTATAATGATTTCCAAGACACAAAAGGGGGAGAGAACCCTGGATTAGATTGTGAGCTCCTCTGAAGGACAGTTAAGGGACAATATACTCTGTACAGAGCTGCAGAGGATGTAGGTGCTATATAAATACTAAATAATAATAATAATTTATTTTTTTTTCCAAATAGGTTTTTATTGAGAGTTTTTAAGTTTAACAACATTGAGTTATAACAAGCGACTAAGAAGTACAGATCATACAGTTATTGCAAACAGTTTTAATTACAGACTAGTCACGGAGTCCAGAGGAGATATTGTTTATGGGAGTCCATCCAGAAGCTGCCAGAATGTCCATTACTTAAATGTCTTATGGAAAGCGTTAGCCTGAGATATAGAGGTTACTTATAGTATGCAGCGGTTTGGGATTATCTGTTGTATAGGGGCTCCTTAAATTAGTGTTACAAGGTCTCTTGAGGTGGACCCCTTTCTTCTTGTACTAACTGTAAAAAGAGAGTGAATATAGGGGGGGTATAAAGACAATGGAGGACAATAGGTAGGGGAGGGATAGGCTAGGGAAAAGGGGGGGGAGGGATAGGCTAGGGAAAAGGGGGGGGGGGAGGGGAGGGCCCGGGTCCAGGTCGCATTTGAGGTCAGTTGCACTTTAAGATAATGAGGAGTTGTCTGTCCCAATATTGTTACTCCAGCAGAGCCATCGCCTCCGCCGAGTCTCTGAAGTCAACCCAGACAGCCCATTTTGCTACAAACGCCTCAGAGTTGTCTTGGGCAGGAGTGTATAAATCCTCCATGCGCATAATAAGGTTGATTTCCTTGAAAAGTTCAGTCATATTTGTGATAACAGTTGATTTCCAGTGGCGGGCTATGAGAAGCCTGGCTGTAATTAGTAGTGGAGGCGTGATAGATTTTTTGATAGTGGATGTTCTACCTCGTAGCAACGTGAGGAGAGCTGTCGAGGCCTTCAGAGGCAGAGGCCTGCAGTATAGATGCTGATGGATCCCGAATACTCGGCTCCAGAAGGGCTGTATCATTGGGCAGTCCCACCAGATGTGTATGTAGGTGCCCCTTGCTTGGGAACATCTCCAGCATAGGTCTGAGGTGTCTTTATTAAATTTGGCTACCTGGATTGGTGTGCGATACCATCTGGCATAGATTTTGAAGTTTCTTTCTTGGAAGTTTAGGGATGGGGAGGATTTATGTGTCAGTTCGAATATTTTTTCCCACTCCTCAGAAGAGAGGGGTTGACCTAGATCTCCATCCCAGGTATCAGTTAACTTAAGTAAATCCTTCTCGCTGTTGGCACAGGCCAAGTGTGAGTAGATTAGGGAGACTTTGTGTTCGATGGAGGAGGATGTGGCGCAGAGGCGTTCAAATGGTGTCAAATTTCTAAGGATATTGGCTTTACCTGTAATAGATTTATAGAACCATAGAAATTGAGACCATGAGAGCCAGTCTAGATTGGGGGGGTTTTCTGAGTTGCCTAACATTTCTCTTGCTAGGAGGCCTCTGCTCGAGGTGATATGTCTGATCTGGGGCCAAAAATCTCTGTTCCACCCTAGGATAGAGTTCTGTCTCAGTCCTGTCGCAAAGAGGGGATTGTCCATTAAAGGGGTTAGAGGGCTGTATAAAGTGGAGAGTTTAAATTTGTCTCTGATCCCCCTCCATTTCTTAAGAACTACCTGAGCCCAGTACGCAACTGGGCCCAATGCTAATCGTGCATTGTGGGGTACCCAGAGCAGGGCTCTGGGGTCTAGATGGGACAGAGCCAACTCAAGAGTGACCCACTGTTTGTTTTTCCTATCTTGGAACCAATTTAAAATGTGTGTTAGGATTGCCGCGTTATGGTAGGCCTTTACATCTGGGAGTCCCATACCTCCCTCTGATTTGGGCCTAGTAAGGAGCTTGAATTTAGTTCTATGAGTTTTATGTTTCCAGATGAACTGCAGGATCATGGCTTGGGTTTTTTTGAGAAATGCGGCAGGTAGGTCTATAGGTAACGCCTGCATTGTGTACAGTATTTTTGGAAGGGTATCCATCTTGATGATATTGATGTGGCTCGACCAAGAGAGCTGAACGTTAGTCCAGCTGTCGAGCTCTTTTTGAATTTTGAGTAGGAGAGGGGGGTAGTTAATTTGGAAGAGTTTGGTGAGGTCATTGGGAATCAGTACTCCCAGGTATTTGATATGATTAGGTTGCCAGCAGAATGGAAAGGATCTTTGGAGGGTGGCTACTGTGGTGTCAGGGAGATTAATGTTAAGGATTTCTGTTTTATTAATGTTGATTTTGAAATTGCTGACCTCTCCAAACCTTCCTAGTTCAGCAAGGATGTTAGGAAAGGCTATATGTGGGTTGGAGATGTATAGCAGAAGGTCATCAGCAAAGATGGATAGTTTAAAATGATGGTCTTTTGTATGGATTCCTTGTATTGAAGAGTTTTGTCTTAGGGCTACCGCTAGATGTTCCATACATATTACATATAGCAAGGGGGAGAGGGGGCATCCCTGTCTGGTCCCGTTTGCTATTTTGAAGGCGTCCGACAGGGTTCCATTTATCCTAATCCTCGCGCCTGGGTGTTTATACAAGGCCATTATCTTATGGGTGAGGGTTGGTCCTAAGCCTATCTGTTCCAGCGAAAGTTCCAGGAAGAGCCAGTGGACCCTGTCGAACGCCTTCTCGGCGTCTACTGACATAATGCAAAGTGGGGACCTGTTTCTATTTACGTGGTGTATTAGGGAGACCGTTTTAAGGGTATTGTCCCTTGCCTCTCTACCAGAGACGAACCCCGACTGGTCAGTGTGGATGATATTAGGCAGTATAGGCTTAAGTCTTTCTGCTATCAGCTTAGCATAGAGTTTTAAATCAATGTTAATCAAGGAAATGGGCCTATAGCTGGTGCAGCAGTTGGGGTCTTTCCCTGGTTTGGGGATCACAGTGATATGGGCGTGGAAGTTTGAGGGGCAAAGGGATGGGTGTCGTCTATGGAGTTAAAGGTTTGTACTAAAAGTGGAGCCAGAAGGGACGAGTATTGTTTGTAAAATGTTCCTGTGAAGCCGTCTGGGCCTGGGCTTTTCCCTTTTTTAAGTGCTCCTATACATGTAGTCACCTCAATTTCGGAGAAGTTTGTCTCTAGTTCCTTTTGGATTTCGGGGTCAATGGTGGGCAGGGGGGTGGAGTTAATATAAGCTTTTATTTTGTCTTTCAGTTTGTTAGGGTCCATGTCATGAAACTTGCCTTTGAGGTTATAAAGGGATGTGTAGTAGTTATTAAATTCTTTAGCTATTTCAGAGGTTTTGTATTTAAGTTGGCCTTTAGAATTTTTGATGGAGAGAATGTTGGTCTGGGGTGTAATGGGATGTAGAGTTCTTGCTAAGAGTGTTCCGCATTTTCCTCCCTGATGGTGTATAGTACTGCAATATCTCTCCCTAGCTGAGAGAGTCTTTTGATCTAGGATAGATAAGAGTGATTGTCTAGTGTTAGATAATTTAAGGTCATTTTCTGCTGAGTAGGAATTCGTCAGGGTGCGCTCTAACTCCTCTATCTCAAGGAGGAGTTTAGAAACTTGCGCGCTTCTTTCTTTTTTAAGGCGAGAGCCATGGGAGATGAAAACCCCTCTCAACACGCATTTCAGTGCTTCCCATTTTATTGCTGCTGTAGTGTCGTCATTTGCATGATCCTGAGTGAAGTTTTCTAGTGCTTTTTTAATTTCCGCGTTGCATAGGGGGTCTTTGAGAAGATTATCATTTAATCTCCAGTGGCTCTGAAAACCTTTTGGTCCCCCAAGGGAGAAAGAGCAGTACACAGGGGCATGGTCAGACCATACTCTGATGCCAATGCTGGCCTGTATGTCCTGGTCTAAAAGTCTCTGGGAAAGGAAAACATAGTCGATTCTGCTGTGTGTCTGGTGGACTGTGGAGAAAAATGTATAGTCACGGTCTGTGGGGTAGAGTGTTCTCCAGACATCCACAAGGCCAAGCGTGTTTAGTTTGGACTTTAATTGGGCGAGGATGGATTTTGGGAGAGGTGATCTTTGCGAGGAAGAGTCCAGCTGAGGATTGAAACATAGGTTGAAGTCTCCCCCCAAGATTATTGAGCCCTCGGCAAATTTGGCAAGCTTGGAAAGATATGAGAGGAGTGTGTGACCCTGGTTCTGATTAGGGAGGTAGAAATTTGCTAGGGTGTATTTCATGTTGTGTATCCGGACTATGAGAAATATATATCTACCTTGCGTGTCAGTGACCTTTATGACATTAACATTCAGACTTTTGTGGAGCCCGATTGTGACCCCTTTGGACTTGGCTAGGGGGTTGGTGCTATGAAACCATTTGTTGTAGTATCTAGATTTGAGTACTGGAATTTCATTAGTTTTAAAGTGTGTTTCCTGGAGAAAAAGAATGGAGGCTCTCTGTTTGTGGAGGTGGTATAGTGTCTGGGATCTTTTGTTAGGGGTGTTAAACCCTTTTACATTGTATGAGACAATATTGCATCTATCCATGGTATTGGAAGTTTATATTGGTAAAGCATAGGCCTGAACTGATGCTGTGGACCCTGGCCTGTCCCCTGGGGAGAGTGAGGGAAGGGGCACGACAAGAGGGTAAAGAGGGTGGGAAAAGTGAGAAAAGGAAAAGTATATACAAATTAAGTATCAGGTAGTGAGGATACCTGAGTGTAAAGTGCGTAGCACTTGAGGGACACCACTTAGGCTCTATAGAAGACACCATCATGGTGAGCGATTTAGTGGGGAGTAGAGGCCTACAGCCGTGCTCTATGGCTCCCGACAGCCAGAACTGTAATGGTCTTAGCACATGTGCGTTACAGCATAAGTCACCTAGAATTCCACCTGAACCTTAGGTGCATGAAACTAAAGGGTAGAACCAGGTGTTCCTGTGGAGGTATAGATAGTCCCTTTTTGTCTTTCCTTCAGATTAAACTGGACTAGCAAGTAGCTCAAATTAACCCCATCTATCCTACGAGCAATGTAACGGCTAAGTGTAAGGATTTACTTCAACGTTTGGTTATACAATGCATATCTGTTCAAAACTGGTACATATATATAATTCTAAATTCTTAACAGCCGAGTGAGGGGCGACCCGGTCATCCAGAGAGAAGGAAAGCACATCATTAGTGTGTAGTTTTAAGGGTACGATGCTACCTCCAACTCTGAGAGCGGATGGATAAGTACCTGCCCAAGAATTAATCATTGTGGGGAGCCCAGCTAAGGACTCCCAGGTCGCCCCTCTCCCGGCCCCCACATAAAAGCAACCAAGTGAACAGACTTATTGCTACGACGACAGGGATGTTTATACCCCGTTTCAAACTATTTAACTATAAAACTGAGGAACATAAAACAGCAGAAAAAACAGGGACTTTTATCACGACTCATTCACAGCAGTGCACCTGGAAATGTAATATTTGTTATTTTAGCGTAGATATCAGGAAAGTGGAGTAGTAAATAGTAAGTAATAGAGGACAGCAGAGATATGGATCGTTGCATTAGACATTACATTAGACTCTGCGCAATCAGAGGTTTCTAATTTTGCATATTGAGTGCCCATGTCATGGGCCTGAGCGATTTTGCTTCTGGGGTCTGCCACGGAAAGGAACGTTCTTCCATCTTTCTCTCTGTGGCATGGCTAGGGTGGATGTATGTATTGGCCAATCGCCTAGAGTAATAGCAGGGAGGTCGAAAATGTCTCTAACTTTTTGCAGGTCTTTGTCGGAGCTAAAGACCGCTGATTTGCCATCTTTTGAAATGTTAACTGCAAAAGGGTAGCCCCATCTGTATATGATGTCGCGGTCACGTAGAACATCGAGTAGGGGTCGCGTGGCTCTTCGCAGTTGCAGGGTTAAACTGGAGAGATCCGGCAGTAGATGCACTTTTGCCCCATCGAAATCAATTTCTCCTTTTTTACGAGCAGCTGTCATGATAGCGTCTTTCTGTTTATAGAAGTGAACCCTGCAGATAATGTCCCGTGGTTTGTTTGGGTCATTTGTGGGTGGGCGAGCTGAGCGGTGGGCCCTGTCAATTTCAATTCTATTATCTCTCGGGGCATCTAGGAACATATTAAAGATCGCCTCAGTGGTGGCCATTATGTCAGGGGCTTTAGTGGTTTCAGGGACCCCTCTCACCCTGATGTTGTTGCGCCTGTGACGATTCTCCAGATCATCAATTTTCATATAGAGGGCTGCAATGTGGCCAGAGTGAGCATTGACCGTGCTTTGTTGAGATTTAAGTGCAATATCAGTCTCATCCTGACATTTTTCTATCTCCTCAAGCCTGTGGGTTACATGGCTGAAATCTTGTCTGAATTCCGCCATTTCTTGTTTGTAGTTGTCCATTATTCTAGTGACACAGTTCTCGAGGTCTTGTTTCGTTGGAAGGGATCTGATATACTCGTGGAGATCCACCTCTATATATGACTCTGCGCCATCGGAAAGATTAGGAGAAGTAGGGCCTGTATATTGTCTGGGTGGAGAGGGAGAGCCCTGCAGAGGTGATGAGGGGGTGCTTCCGCCATTATTTTTACATTGTGGGGGGCGCGGGGTATATGCTGGCTGACTCTGCTGCTCCTTGTAAGTGGTCTCGGGTGATTGTAGCAGCTTCAACCCGTCTGCTTGGGGATACTCTTGCTGTGTGTCTCCGTCACGGAAGTCCGGAGAAGGTGAGGCAAAGGAGGTGGCTGGAGAGCCGTTGGATTGTTTGCCTCCAAGGTTGCCGCCCGTGGGTATCTGCGAGTCTATGGCCAGGGAAGGGGCCTTAACTGCCCGCTGGGCGGAGGAGGGCACGGAGTGTGATGTTGGGATGGGGCTGTCTCCGCAGCTGTTCGCGCGGGGAGACTGGGCCTCAGAGCCGGGCATACCTGGTGATGTTTCTGTGCCGGATTTAGGTGACCGCTTCCTAGGTTTCTTATCCGGTGGACTCTCGGTCTGGTCTGGTGTTGCGGAATTGCGTGGTGTTGGAGCCTTCAGGTCTGTGGGTGAGTCTGCGCTCTGTCCTCCCTGATTGTGATCCGCTCCGCCACGTGTTGCGTCCGCCATGTCTCCGTCCTCCTGGTCTTTCAGTCTTCTCTCTAGAGGGCGAAGGAATCGCTTGATTTGCGATTGAGAGGTCTTGTTTTTCTTTGTGCTATCTCTTTTCTTTCTGCTGCTGCCCATGGATTCTTTTAGTGTCTGGGGTAGCTGTAACGAGCCGTTTTTCTGTTAAGGCCGCGGGAGCTCAGAGAAGGAACGTCCTCACACGGCCATTGGCAAGCCACGCCCCCAATAATTTATTTTTTAATACTATTTCACTATAGAAATGGAAATTGAAATATAGACAGAAACTGACACTAAATGCAGGGTCGGTTTTAGGTGAAATGTGGCTCTGGTCAAAAATGAACATGGACCCCCAAATTATTTCTACCCCTATCTATAATAGTATTGGGCAGCCTTTGTCTGTGACCCTCCACCTCAGCAACCCTTTTAAGGAGAGGGGAGGCCTGGGGGCCCTACAGGCTCCAGGGCCCTGTGCATTTGCTCATTTTGCCCTAAAGGAAAAATCATTCCTGTCTCACGTCCCCTAGTGGCCGGACCGCTCAATGCCTCCCAATGTATTTCAACGCACACACAATCCAATATCGTGGGTGCAATTGATGTGCTGAAACCGCTGGAACTGGTCAGCAGACAGGCTAGGAGGGAGTGTGCAAGCAACACAAACACTTTACTACACAATATTTCAGGTATTTGCCACCACCTCTGTAAAAAGATAGAGGACCTGGGCTGACTATTCTAAACCTGTGAATGAAAATTGTTGAAATATGCTAGTCTGGCTGAAACAATACAATACTTCAGGTAGCGAATCTTCAGAAAGGCTAGCATTCTTTCTGCAGTGCGTAAAGCAGGTCGGTAGCCGAAAATGACCGTAGGTCTTTTATTGTAAATGCAATATAAATAATTCATATATACAGAAAATTATTAAAAGAAACAATTCTAGCGAGAGTATCCCAGATAAAATAAAAGGTAAAACAAAGAAAATTAATACTTATAATAATAAGTATAAAGGGAACCTGAACTGAATAAAATCATTTAAAATAAACACGACATAACTGCAAATGAATTACATACTTACCTCACTGTCAGTTCCTCTCTCAGATCACCATTTTCTTCTTACAGTGATCCATTCCAGTTCTGACAAGATTTTGTTAAACTGAAATATATCAGCTGCTGTCAGTTTAACTGAATGTGCAATGTAATGTCTATGTTTCCCTATGGCTCAAATTATATTACAGTTCAACAGTGTGCTGACCAGGAAGCTGTTATGGGGTAATGGCCATTTTAAGAAAGGGAGAACAGAGAATTCCATTGATCACAGTGGACAAACAGGACACAGGATAGGAGAAAGAGATCGATAAGTAGACTACAGGGGAGGTAAGTATGACGTATTTATGTTTATTTTGACTTTTAATTTTCAGTTCAGGTTCTCTTTAAAGTTTTGAAAGTAATATATCCTTTGTGTGGAAAATCCAAGTAAAATGGAGGGTTCATTTGTTTCAAAAGTTCAGTCAAAATGGAGGTCAGCCTCATGGTCCTCTGCTGAATCTGGCTTAAAGAGAGACTGAAGCGAATAAAATTTGCTATTGTTACCTTGTAATACGCTTCAGTGCTTTCACTATATGTAAAGCGCCGCATCCCCCCCGCAAAACGAGCGCTTTAGACCCCCCCAAATCCCTGGGGGGCAATCCGGCCGGCGCTTCCTGAAAGAGGCAATGCTTAGAGCTGCAGCTCTGCCTCTTCTGATGTAAACTGTGGCGGATTTTTTTTCCCTCCCCACTACCCTCTAGATTGTAAGCTCGCAAAGGCAGGGACCTCCTAGTGTTTCTCATACTGCTGTAATTTTAACATACAGTATGTACATGTACCAACTACATATCAACTATGTATGTATCTGTATTTATTCTGTTCAATGTCATGACTGTACAGTGTCTTGTATTTCTTATGTATATTTGTTCCCCATTATTTGTTTGTACTATGTACAGCGCTACGGAAGATGTTGGCGCTATATAAATAAATAATAATAATAATAATTGCCGCCTCTTCTCACCCCTCTCACTCTTCCTTCACAGAGAGGGTCGGGGAGAGGCAGAGATCCGCGTGGCATTTGACGGCAGGAGAGGCAGAGCTACAGCAGAAAGCTCTGCCTCTTAGGGCAGCAGAATCCACGACCAAGTTGGTCGTGGATGTTTGCCCCAGGATTTGGGGGTCTAAAGCGCTCGTTTTGTGGCAGGGATGCAGTATCTAGTGAGACTACTGAAGAGAACTAACGGGTAAAAATAGCAATTTTTGTTCACTTCAGAGTCTCTTTAAGTGAAGGTTCAAGAAAAGGGAGGAATGAGGTTAAATGACCAATAATGTGAAAATTGTAAAATGTAAATTACATGAATACACATACAAATAAGAAGTACATTTCTTCCAGAGTAAAATGAGCCATAAATTACTTTTCTCCTATGTTGTGGTCACTTACAGTAGGTAGTAGAAATCTGACAGAACCGACAGGTTTTGGACCAGCTCATCTCCTCATGGGGAATTCTCAGTGTCTTCATTATTTTCAAAAGCCTCTGGGCTTCCTGTGGGTTATTTCTTTTCCTCTCTTCCATTTTTCCTATCACTGTTGGATTTCTGAGGATTTGGGGGTCTCTACTCCTGTCTTACCTCCACTCATCTCCAACTCTCTTCTATGTAAAATCATGAAGATCTACCCAGGCAGGATGGGAATGTATTCCATCCATTTTGTACTGAATTGAGTGTCTGACACAAGGTAAATTGTCAGTATAGGTCCCAACAATGTAGATTGAGCTTATCTCTACAAGTTCCTTTCCCTTAAGTATAGATATACCCCCCAGTTTTTAAGTGATTTTATGGGTCTGGAGGGATACTCCATACATTTTAATGTTTAATAAATAAATAAATGGATGTTTTTTATGGTGAGGAAATATAGGTTGAACATGCTCAGGAGACATTGCAACAAGTGTCGTTAATTACGGTAGTATCCTTTCACTCAGAAATTTGTTTTTGCTTTTGCTTGCGAGCATATCACATATATAAATCATTTTTTGCTGATCACAAGATTGTTTGGCACGTTACACTTTAAATTCTATTTTTTTCTTTTTCACTTGCTTTATGCATGATCCTTGCACTCCTGCAGACGACGTCTGCATTGATTTCCACTGTGGTTTTTTTCTCCTTCGTTCTTGCCGTCTAACAATCTGCCCCTTCGCCTCTGACCCTCAAGTCACTTACTTTCCGCACCAATGGCAGATTCCGTGGGCGCGGCTTGCGAGCATAATGCCGGAAGCCGTGCAGCGCTGCCATTGTTTACAGGACACACGCACTTGAACAAGCGCCGGTCCGGCGTGAAACGGTTGTAGTGCCGTCCTTTACCACTCCCCCCTGGTCACCTGAACATCCGAACACCTCTACACTATCCTGGAGTCAGGTTTGAAGCAATTGATTGCATGATGACTGTATTGTATGCATTTGTCTATGGCATGAATTGAGGAATAAAGCAGCAAAGTGACGGTGCCTGGTCTGCCTACATGTACTTTGATCTAATGTCTTCTGCGTAATTCAGCCAGCAGCACGTCCCAGATTATATTCCGGGTGCCGCATACCAGTGTTTGAGGTGGCCAATTTCTCTATATTATATGTCTGGAATGCAGGTCTGAACCCCCACCCTCATCAATTTATGAATTGAGTGCCGAGTTTTTTTCCCTCTATAGTGTACCATTATTTTCAAAAGCACTTAGTGAATGGCACGTGCTCCATCCAACTGCCAAACAAAGTGTGCAGCGAGCAGGGAGGCTGGCCAGCATATTTGTATAAATCCTATGCAGGGAGTGTCTTCATAAAGAATTATTATTTTATTTATTTAATTAATTTATTGTATTTATAAAGTGGCAACATATTACGCAGCACTGGACATTAGTTTAGGTTACAGACAATATTTAGGGGTGACATACAGCAATACGACAACACAATACAAGAAAAACCAGATCACGCAGCACAGTATGAGTACAAGGTAATGCTTAGTCAGTCAATGGATGGGAGCATGGAGATTAGGCAAGTTGAGTTAACGCAAATGCTTAGCATAAGTGCACAGTAATGGAGGTGCGTGATCAGGTAGGACACAAAAGGAGGAGGACCCTGCCTGAAGGATTGCAATCTAGAGGGAGAGGTAGGGACATGAAAGGTAGGGGACCAGAGTTCAGCTGCAGGTTTAGAGCACTTGTGAGGGGTGGTAGGCCAGAGTGAAAAGGTGAGTTTTGAGGGCCTTCTTGAAGATGTTGAAGGAGGGGGCTGCCCTAATGGGTGGAGGTAGGAAGTTCCATAGTGTTGGAGCAGCTCTTGAGAAGTCCTGGAGGCGTGCATAGGACTGGGTGATGCGGGGGGCGTTCAGGCAAAGTTCATTGAAGGAGCGGAGTGAGCGGCTAGGTGTGTACCTCTGAGTAAGATCAGAAATGTAGGTTGGGCAAGTTTTGTGGACAGATTTGTAGGTCAGACACAGTATCTTGAATCTGATTCTGGACTGAGTAGGAAGCCAGTGGAGGGACTCACAGAGGGAAGCCGCCGTGGTGGAGCGATGGGAGGAGTGGATAATTCTGGCTGCCACATTCATGATGGACTGCAGCTGGGCTATTCGGGTCATAGGGAGACCAGACAGAAGGGCATTGCAGTAGTCAAGGCGGGAAATTATGAGGGCATGGATGAGGAGTTTGGTGGTGGCAGAGGCCAGGAAAGACAAAATTCTCCAATACACTACAGTCTACTTGACATATACTTTATTTCAATAATGTTGTAACAAAATACCCCATACCCATTAAAATGAGCAGTACTGCGATGTCTTGCCTACGCTATTCACAGCCGGCTGTGTCACACACCACAGACACCAATGCATACCCACACACTTGCATATTGGACAGTCATAATACTCCCGGGAGTTTCAAAAAAGCTGTCTGCAGCCAGCCTACAACGCTCCAAGTACTCCAGGAACAAGACTTGTCTCACATGCAGAGGCAGTTCATGAGATACTCTTGTGCTGTTATCAATGTCTCATCAAAGCAGATCAGGTTAGTAGCTTTTAAACGCCAGCACACAGCGCAAATGGTTAGTGGCAAAGCATCAGACACACATCAAAGGCAAGGGGTGCCGCTGCGGGCTCTCACCACCTCCTGCGCTTTATTCCACCTTGCATGGACCAGCGTCACAGTCCTATTGTGCGCGTCTCCTGCGTCCCAAACACTCCACTTAGCGGGGATGGGCGTCCGCATATCAACACTTCTGCAATGACTGGATGTTTCCGTGCTGTTCATGCATCTCACTGCCCAGGGCCCGGATGTGACGTTATCGCTCTGCTCACCGCATCACTAGTATCGGCCGCCCACCGGCCTTCGTCAGATGATAGTGGGCGGTTGTTCAGCCTCCCATTTTACACTCCCAGCAGCCATACGTGTTTTGCATACTCCTCCCACAGTTAACCAGCTCATTGCTGTTTTCCTCTCCTATGGCAGCATATCATCTCAGTGTTAATCAGCAATATCTTAGTTCTTCCATTAACAACGGGGGATTTTTCCAAACAGTGCGGGAAGTCCTCCATACTTAATCACTATTATCACATTCTTTTGTATCAAGCTTATTGAAATAAACGCCTCCTTTGGCTTGAACTATATTTGGCACACTAGTTAATTCTCATTTTGACATTAGATATATTGTTACCTTACGGATGCTGGTTGGATTATGTATCATATTCATTCACAAATTCACATATCCACCAAACATCACTCATACACACACTATCTAATGACCTAGTGTCAGAATTAAAGTTACAAGAGTATCTTACTGAGGCAAGAAGGGGGCTAGGGGGAGGTCAGAGTTCAGTCCGTGTGGAATGACTGTCCCCAGTCTAAAAATCCAACTTGATTCTATTTAACACAATTTTCTATCGAGATCACCCCCCCTAGAAGGAATCTGCATCCTAACTATGCCTTTGAATCTCAGACTCTCAGGGTTTTTTTCATGGTTGAGCATAAAATGCAGACCCAAGGGGCTGGTTTCATCCCCCTCTTTTATATTGTGTACATGTTGTTGGATTCGCTTTTTGAGGATCTGTGTCGTTTTGCCTACATATTTCAGCCCGCAGGGGCATGTAATCATATAGACTACGTATTTGCTTTCACAATTCATGAACGTTTGAATTTCATACTTTTTCCGTCCTCGCGAGTCATGAAACTCATTTGTTCGTTCACTAAGATGGCACACACTACACCGTCCGCATCGGTACATTCCCAGTGGTCGTGTGGAGGGTCCTAGCCACATTCGCGTAGATTGTGGTGTCACTGACTTAAAGTCAGATCTCACCAACATGTCGCGGAGGTTCGGCGCCCTCCTCACCGCTAATTTGGGAAAATCTCCCACGGCTTCAATTATCCGTGGGTCTAAGCGCAACAGATGCCAATGTTTGGCCAACGCTCTCCGCAATTGGTTCGAGTGTGTGCCATACTTAGTTACTAGTCTCACATGATCGTCTTTTGGTTTTTTAATGTTTCTATTGCCTGTCAATAAATCCTCTCTGGGTGTCATTGCCACTTTCTGTCTAGCTGTATCCAGGGTTTCCTCACTATACCCTCTATTCTTAAAGGCAGGTAACACACTCCTTCATGCGACAAGTTTTCACCCCCCACCCCTATTGAAAGGTATACCTGTAGGACAATTACTTAGAGTGCGCAGGAATTGCACTGACAGTGATGACTATGAGAGGGAAGCAATGGAAATGACTGAACGCTTTAAGAATAGAGGGTATAGTGAGGAAACCCTGGATACAGCTAGACAGAAAGTGGCAATGACACCCAGAGAGGATTTATTGACAGGCAATAGAAACATTAAAAAACCAAAAGACGATCATGTGAGACTAGTAACTAAGTATGGCACACACTGGAACCAATTGCGGAGAGCGTTGGCCAAACATTGGCATCTGTTGCGCTTAGACCCACGGATAATTGAAGCCGTGGGAGATTTTCCCAAATTAGCGGCGAGGAGGGCGCCGAACCTCCGCGACATGTTGGTTAGATCTGACTTTAAGTCAGTGACACCACAATCTACGCGAATGTGGCTAGGACCCTCCACACGACCACTGGGAATGTACCGATGCGGACGGTGTAGTGTGTGCCATCTTAGTGAACGAACAAATGAGTTTCATGACTCGCGAGGACGGAAAAAGTATGAAATTCAAACGTTCATGAATTGTGAAAGCAAATACGTAGTCTATATGATTACATGCCCCTGCGGGCTGAAATATGTAGGCAAAACGACACAGATCCTCAAAAAGCGAATCCAACAACATGTACACAATATAAAAGAGGGGGATGAAACCAGCCCCTTGGGTCTGCATTTTATGCTCAACCATGAAAAAAACCCTGAGGGTCTGAGATTCAAAGGCATAGTTAGGATGCAGATTCCTTCTAGGGGGGGTGATCTCGATAGAAAATTGTGTCAAATAGAATCAAGTTGGATTTTTAGACTGGGGACAGTCATTCCACACGGACTGAACTCTGACCTCCCCCTAGCCCCCTTCTTGCCTCAGTAAGATACTCTTGTAACTTTAATTCTGACACTAGGTCATTAGATAGTGTGTGTATGAGTGATGTTTGGTGGATATGTGAATTTGTGAATGAATATGATACATAATCCAACCAGCATCCGTAAGGTAACAATATATCTAATGTCAAAATGAGAATTAACTAGTGTGCCAAATATAGTTCAAGCCAAAGGAGGCGTTTATTTCAATAAGCTTGATACAAAAGAATGTGATAATAGTGATTAAGTATGGAGGACTTCCCGCACTGTTTGGAAAAATCCCCCATTGTTAATGGAAGAACTAAGATATTGCTGATTAACACTGAGATGATATGCTGCCATAGGAGAGGAAAACAGCAATGAGCTGGTTAACTGTGGGAGGAGTATGCAAAACACGTATGGCTGCTGGGAGTGTAAAATGGGAGGCTGAACAACCGCCCACTATCATCTGACGAAGGCCGGTGGGCGGCCGATACTAGTGATGCGGTGAGCAGAGCGATAACGTCACATCCGGGCCCTGGGCAGTGAGATGCATGAACAGCACGGAAACATCCAGTCATTGCAGAAGTGTTGATATGCGGACGCCCATCCCCGCTAAGTGGAGTGTTTGGGACGCAGGAGACGCGCACAATAGGACTGTGACGCTGGTCCATGCAAGGTGGAATAAAGCGCAGGAGGTGGTGAGAGCCCGCAGCGGCACCCCTTGCCTTTGATGTGTGTCTGATGCTTTGCCACTAACCATTTGCGCTGTGTGCTGGCGTTTAAAAGCTACTAACCTGATCTGCTTTGATGAGACATTGATAACAGCACAAGAGTATCTCATGAACTGCCTCTGCATGTGAGACAAGTCTTGTTCCTGGAGTACTTGGAGCGTTGTAGGCTGGCTGCAGACAGCTTTTTTGAAACTCCCGGGAGTATTATGACTGTCCAATATGCAAGTGTGTGGGTATGCATTGGTGTCTGTGGTGTGTGACACAGCCGGCTGTGAATAGCGTAGGCAAGACATCGCAGTACTGCTCATTTTAATGGGTATGGGGTATTTTGTTACAACATTATTGAAATAAAGTATATGTCAAGTAGACTGTAGTGTATTGGAGAATTTTGTGTGGATTATAGTGTCACTACAGGCTCCCCTAACAGGGTAGACATCATCAATTATTAATAGTTCAGGCGCAGGACATTGTTGTGTTGTAGAGGCCAGGAAAGGGCAGATCTTGCAGATGTTATGGAGGTGGAAGTTGCAGGACTTTGTGAGGTTTTGGATGTGGAGAGTGAAGGAGAGTGCGGAGTCCAGGGTGACACCCAGACATCGGGCTTGAGAGGTAGGGCGAATGGTAGTGTGGTTAACAGTGACATGCACATCTGGTAGGTTCAGTGATGGCCGGGTTGGGAAGATCATAAATTTCGTTTTGTCTAGATTTAGTTTCAGGAACCTAGCGGACATCCAGGAGGAGATGGCTGATAGGCAGGAGGAGACCTTGTCCATGGTAGTGGTGGATATGTCAGGGGTGTGGAGGTAGATCTGGGTGTCATCTGCATACAGATGATAGTTAAAACCCATGGCGGAGATAACCTTGCCAATGGAGGACGTATATAGGTAGAACAGTAGGGGGCCAAGGACCGAGCCTTGGGGGACTCCCACCGAGAGGTGGTTGTGGGTGGATGAGGACTCATTGAAGGAGGTCGTGAAGGAGTGGTTGGAGAGGTAGGATGAAAGCCAGGTCATGGAGAGGTCGTGAATGCCCATGGACTGGAGGGACTGGAGGAGTAGGGGATGATATACAGTGTCAAATGCTGCTGAAAGGTCAAGGAGGAGGAGAATGGAGTATTTACCTTCAGCTTTAGCTAAGGCAAGGTCATGGACCACTTTGGTGAGAGCTGTTTCGGTTGAGTGGGCAGGTCGAAATCCAGATTGTAGTGGGTCTAACAGTGAGTTGGCATTGAGGTACTGGGTCAGGCGTTTTGAGAACCAGATGCTAAAGGAGTTTTTAGGCAAAAAGAAGGGGGGAGATAGGGTGGTAGTTAGAGGGTAGTGAGTGGTCTAGGGAGGGTTTACTGAGCAGGGGTAGTACAGTAGTACAGTGGCCATGCTGAAAATCCCCAATGAGGAGATTAGCTGGCTCAAAACCTGTCGGTTCTGTCAGATTATTACTACCTACTGTAAGTGACAAATTCACCAGTAACAGAGCCGACAACTGGACCGGGAGAGGAGCCAGGAGGACGCCGGTGGACTTAGTGGCCTACGGTGGGCTGGAGGAAGCCCCAGGTAAGTACCAGTTTCATTTTTGTGGACTGTTCAGGGTCCCTTTAAAAATTATATCAAACTTACTTTGAGTATTTTCTTGCATGGTGGAAGTTCTAAAGGGTTTTTCATCACAGCAGAGTCTGGGTTATCCAGGGCCGACGAGGATCGACGGATACCGGATAAGTTTGCTTGATGGTGAGACTCAATGTTAAAGATAGGCCTAGCTAATACAGTACTATGCTGCACTTTATATACATACTATGAACTCTGTATTAAATGTTAAAATACAGTAATTAAAAGTATATTACCCTTGGGGGAGCCATGCAACCCAGTCTTTAACACAGCAGAGCCTACAAACAGCCTAAGAGATTGGTCTTCACCACTGTGAGTACTGCCAGAGATTTGTGCTGGTTGGTTGACATTGCTGGTTAGTTGAGTTTTGGAAAACCGGGACTCTACTGTAGTAAGAATATAAGGGAAGACGCCGAGAACCCAGTATAGTGTAGTATGTACTGTAAATTAGGTATGGAAGGTAAGTATAGGTAGGTTACACAAACAAGGGTTACCGTCCAGGTAACCACTATGAAGGCAGGTGAGGAGATTAGACCTGTCCCCACTCAGGATTAAGAAGTCGCTCTCTGTAGACGGGAAAAAGGAAGAATTCCCCTCCACCAGGGGTGGAAACAACTGCAATAGTAGTACAGAGGCGCCAACAGGGTAAAAACAATATTTCTTTAAAATGGATAAAATGAAGTAGGTAGCGGTGGACTTACCCCTCCAAAACAGACACAAAAATTGCTGTTTTAAAGGGAACCTTAAACACCGCGGCGGGGGACCAGAGGACACTGGAGGAGCTGCGCGGGCACAGGTCAGCTACAGGAGGCTTGGGAAAGCCCTAAGTAAGTGAAACTTTTTTTTGCTCCACGGTTAAGGTTCCCTTTAAGCAAATTTATTTACATACTCCCAACAAGGTGAAACACGTTTCGCGGGTATATCCCACTTCCTCAGGCAATAAATTGGAGTATATAACCAATGCGGTCCGGTACGTAGCCTGGCGCCTCTGTCTGTCTGTTGCTAGGAGACTGAAGGCGGAGCGGAGCTCCACCTTCTAAGCGGAGATGCGCGTGCTCTCCTGCTAGCCCCATAAAAGGCCGTTTACGCCACTTGGCATGGAGCGGTCGGCAAGAAGTTAAAGTTATGCTTTTTACACTTGCACAGTTTTTTTTAAATAATCTGATTGCTAAGCACTGAATTTAATCACAGCAGCTCATTTATTCGATAGGATGGTGATATGATGCAAGCGATATCCCCACAAAGCAGTGTGATGTATAGTGTTAAACAGAAAAATATTAATTTCATTAGAAACAAGGATGGTTCCTGAGAGATGTGGAAATCTGCAGTTTCTGCACATCTCTAGTGGGCAGTATGAAGTCATGTACAGCCGGCAAGTTTTGGCTGCAACAAGTCAAGTGATCACAAATCACAATCCATCAGCTTAATAAATAAGGCACCTAATATTTAAGATTTTCACAAAACAAAAAAAAGAATTGAACTTACTGCAATTGTAGGTCCTGTCCAGTTCTTTGGTGGAGAAATGAAAACAGACTTGTCACCTACTCAAGTTAGCTGGCAACATCTCCAAAACACACGAAGTTCACACCACACAAAAGAAGACTGAGTGTAGGCATCCCTTTAAAAAAAAACCTGTACTGTCTGCAACATGAGAAACCTGATCTGTGAGCAACCCGTGTCTTTTCTACTAACACAGGCACTGCTATAAGATATTAACAAATGACATCTGAGAAACCGGATCCACCCTAGAAACTATTTAACCTCTCTATACTACTCAGAGGTTTTCAATTTGGTTTTGGCATCGGCATTATACATGTTTGCAAGTATTATATGTAATAAAAACTTTTAAAAACGAATTTGTAACCTCACACTAATAAATGAGATGATGCTAAAACAAAGAAAAGGCTGTGGTTATCTGCTGAGACAATGAGTTTTGAAGCTGCTGAAACATTTGTATTGTCCGTGGTCTTGAGAATAACTATGGGACAGGGATCCCATTCTATTATGGTTGAATACCACTGTAAAGCCTGTGCAATCCAGCACACCTGGGCTGGATTTATTAAACAATGTCTGCTGTCAGAGACATATCTATGGTAGGAGCAGTAGTTCCCCAGCCAGCAGGGACTGCCAGCCTACTATGATTTCTACTGTCATTAACTATGGTATTTATTGAGGACTGATAGTGTACTGTATACTGTGGATGCCAAGGAGATATATATATTTAGTAATTTACATTCACTCTCAATTATAAATACTGTATAGGGAGGCCAACTTATACACAAGCCATTTTCTTAACAGAAATCATGTACAAGACATAGGACTTATTTTTCAATGCAGCATATTAAAGTGCTATGTTTACTTGCTACTATACATGCTTTATTCGCACTCTAACCCACCCCCCACCCGCTTCACTCTTATGCCAGCTCTCCATGCATCTGGGTCTATCTCCCTGTTGTTGCCTTGATGTACTTGTGGGACTAGGCAATATGGTGGGTACAGGGCTATACTGGCGGGTCATTAATACTGAAAGGACACAACTATGTTTGAGAGACCTAGTTATATTTTGCAGAGATAGCTATACTAAGCACACTTGACAGTATTAGGAAGACCTGGCTATACTGAGAGGGTATGTGGCAATTCATATTGTTGGTTCATGGAAATATTTATTGAGAAAGAGGGAAGGGATATATGGCTATATTTGAATTTTGGGTTGATCTATACCAGTCTACACGTTTCATTCTAAAAGGGACAATGCTTTTGGAGGAATCTGTTAAAAGTGAAAGATTTGTTGCAAATGAGCCTTATACCTTTAGTCTGGTCCTATCACAGTTTTGTAGGCTTGCTGCACCCCAACTCTAGTGTTACATGTATATCACATTATTGCAATCCATACTTTAAAAAGTGTACCTGAGACGAGAAGCATCTCAGGTTCGATACTTACCTAGGGCTTTCTTAAGCCCGCTTGAGGCCGCTCTTCCCTTGCTGTCTCCCCGGGTGGCTCCTGTCCTCCACTGGATGACCCGAAAGCTTGGCCAAGTCACACTTCATCGCACATGCGGCTCGGCCACGAACGCACAAACGTCGTACATGGCCGAGCAATGCATGCGCAATGAAACGTGACTCAGTCTAGGTTTTGGGCCATACAGCGGGGTACAGGAGCCACCCGGAGAGACGGCAAGGGAAGAGCGGCCTCAAGGGGGCTTAAGGAAGCCCAAGGTAAGTATGGAACCTGAGAAGCTTCTCATCCCAGGTTCTCCTTAACAGCGAACACTTCCTAATACTGTCCACTCCTTTGCAATGCAAATTTCTTACATTCTTCAACTGTTAACAGATTTTCAAAGATATGTCCTCAAAAAAAGGGAAACAGAAGAAACATGGTGCAGTCTGTTTTTCACTTGATTTTTTGGGATGGTCCGCAACCCGATATATTAGACCTCCCGTTATGATACTGGGGATCACCAGCCTCAACCGTGTTTGTATTCAGCAAACTATATTACCAGAATGGCAAGCGTACTAGATCATGCAGCGGCCCAGACCCACAGACAGCAATAATCGCTTTATACCACCACTGTGGTAACTCCCACCCATCAGGCATCAATTGGCATTATGTAATAACCTCAGAAAGAAGTGCAACTATCTGAAAACAGCATAAATCACACCTTCCGCAGCCAATGTAATCACAAGAAATTTGCATTGCAGAAAAGTTGACATTATCAAGAAGCGCTCTCCGCTAAGTATGGATTTCAATCTATTAAAAGTATTAAAGGACACCCAAGGTGAAAATGAACTTATGAGATAAACAATTGTATGTATCATCTTTTTCCAAAAAATGCCTTTTTTTTAGATATCCCACAGATTTATTTTATATTTAAATCTACTTTTTAAGATTGTACTGTTCCATTGTCTCTGACACTGTCATTGAAGTATGCCAGAGCTAAAATTTATGAGCTATTGACCCTTTTTATTTATTTCCTGCTCTCAGAAGCCATTTTCTGCCAGAAAAGTGTCTCGACCCGGACAGAAACTTTCACTTGCATACCTGATGTTTAACCTCTTCAGGAACACAGGCTTTACCCCCTCTAAATACCAGGCCATTTTTTGTAAAATGGGCCACTGCAGCTTTTAGGCCAAGCTGCAGGGCCGCACAACACAGCACACAAGCACAGAGCTCTCTGTTGGTGGGGTCAGATCGCCCCCCCCCCCCCCCCCTCAAATGTTTGTTTGTTTGTTTATAAATATTTATGTAACGATTGGTGTCAGCAACACAGATTTTTCTGATTATTGGTGATCTGCAGTATCACCAATAATACAGATGCTATACCTGATTATGTGGTGATCTGCAGAATCACCAGTAATACTAGTATAGCTAGACATAGGACACCCAATGTGTTTTGTGCAACAGTAATTGGAGAGGTTATCTCCCGAGAAGCTGGAGATACAGACACTACTGCAGCCTAGGATTTCCTGAGGGCAGGGAATCAGGCTGTACTGCAGCCAGTGGACACCTGAGGAGCAGGTATCACTGACTGGAGAAATATTGATAATGATAGGTCTGCAGCTAGGGATTCCCTGAGGAGCAGGGAATCAGACTGTACTGCAGCCAAGGATTCCCTGAGAGACAGGGAATCAGACTGTACTGCAGCCAGTGGACCTTTGAGAGGTAGAGACCCACTGACTGTGCTGCACGATGGTCTCCAGTGGAGCTGGTGACCATAGGCCTGATATAGCAGCTAATAACCACCTGAAGAGCAGGCGTCACAGGTGTACAGTAAGGCTGATCACCCTAGGTGACAGCCAGAAAGGTCAGACAAGCCAGGTCGGCAACACACGGACAGACAAAGTACAGAAGCGGAAGACTGATTCGGTATCCAGGTACAGGCAATGTTGGCAACACGTAATCAGATGGCCGGAAGTACCGAATCAGAGAACAGGAGAGTAGTCAGGAAAGCCAAAGGTCATAACAGGTAACAAGAATATCTCTCAATCCTAGTCTTAGGTGTGAGGTCCTTGGTCTCAACACCTGGGATCAAGTCTAACAGATGATAGTAACAATATAGCAATCTCCTAGTCTTAGGTGTGAGGTCCTTGGTCTCAACACCTGGGAACTAGTCTAACAGATGATAGTAACAATACAGCAATCTCCTAGTCTTAGGTGTGAGGTCCTTGGTCTCAACACCTGGGAACTAGTCTAACACATAAACAGTAGCAAGCAATAGTACTTTAAAGCTATCAATGGAATCTGACTCAGTGTGAATTCCCAGCTCCGGCTGGTTCTAACACACTGTGGGATCTGACTCAGGTCTGAGCGCTCACACGTAGATGTTCGCAACAGCAGACAACTTGCAAGTGACAAGCAAGTCCTATATATACTAAAAGCGCTCCACAGCGCCGCCCCAGTCACTCAGCCAATCCGGAGCATAGCCGGAGTCAGCTGATCGGCATGATCAGCTGACTCCCCTTCTAGCAGCATAAAGGACCTGTCGCCTGGCGCACGCGCGCGTAGTTCTCCATCTGTGTGCAATATAAGGACCAGGCAAAGCAGCATCATGCTGCTGCGCGGCAACAGCCACCGGGTGGGACGCGGAGATAGCCGCCATGCCGCTCTCTCATGCGGCGGCATTTCCGCTATTCATTACAGTACCCCCCCCCTGAGGAGTGGACTCCGGACACTTCCTACCCGGTTTCTCAGGGTGTAAGTTGTGAAACTCTTTTTTCAATTCCTCAGCGTGCATGTGACGATCCGACACCCAAGCTCTCTCCCCCAGACCATACCCCTTCCAGTGGACCAGATACTGCACAGAATTTTGCACCAATCGAGAATCCAAAATCTTCTCGATCTCATACTTGGGTTGGTCGTTAACCATCACAGGGGGGGGGGGAGAGGAATCCACGTGCACTGCAGGCTTCAACAGAGACACATGGAATGATCTCACACCTTTCATGCTAGCCGGGAGATCAATCGCATACGTGACATCATTGATCCTTCTGGACACCGGGTATGGTCCTACAAATCTGGGTTCTAACTTTGGTGACAGTTGTTTTAACGCCCAATGCCCACACCATGTCCCCTGGAGAATACTTCCACTCTACAGACCGTCTCCTATCCGCCTGTTTCTCCTGAGTCTGGAAAGTTTTCCCCAAATTCCTTTTAACCAAGAGCGTTTTGCCCTCAAACTTGGGGAGTTTTCCGATAAAGTCCTTTGACAACTGAGTCCAGGGTTCATTCGGCACTGGTAAGGGTTGTAATGTACCCCCTGATGTCTGACGAGAGGGCTTACTCCTAGCACAAACCGAGCACTCTCTCACACACTCTTTGCAATCAATTGCCATAGTAGGCCATCATACACATCTGGCCATTAAATCCTGAGTCCGGCCTGCCCCGGGGTGCCCAGGATTATTATGAGAGTGGAAAAATTGAAAAAGTTGTAAGCGAAAAGGAAGTGGTACACACATAACACCCTCAGGTTTCCCCTCTGGAATGTCCTGTTGATAAGACTCCAGAGTAGCCGTCCAGCCCTTCCAGGTTTCGGTAGCTGCCAACACCACCTTTGGGGGTAGGATGGTCTCAAGGGTTGAAGGCTGAACTGTCCCTGACTCAAAAACACCCGGATAGGGCATCCGCTTTGACATTCTTACTACCTGGTATATACGCTACAGGTAACCGGGAACGACAGATGAAGCCTTTGCCTAAGTTTTCTTTAATGTATTCCTGCACTACCAGTCCCTCAGATCCCGACAGATTATGAAGATGGCCACTAGGAGGCATACAACCGGGTCCCAACTTCATGGAATAATCGAAACCATGGAGAGGCGAGAGTTTATCTGCAGAATCTGGACAGAACTCGTCAACTAATTCTGTACACTGCCTTGACACCCCTTTGAGCTGTATCTTGGTAGCGCAAACGGCAACTCTCTCCAAACAATGACTATGACAATGGGTTGACCAACTCTGTAGCTGACCTGAAGCCCAATCAATCTGAGGTGAGTGGAGTTGCAACCAGGGCATACCAAGAATAATGGTAGAGGTTGCCATTGGCAGAACAAGGAACTATAATCTCTCCTTATGTAACACCCCTATACTACACAACAACAAGGGGGTCTGGAAAAGAGGCTGTCCACACTGCAATGGCGAATCATCCCCCGCCGTGACCAGAATCTGCCGGTCTAGAGGGAGTAAGGGAATCCCCAATTTTTTTTACAAAATCATAATCTATAAAATTGGCTGCAGAGCCAGAGTCACACAAAAGAAAGAGCTCACCCCCAGCTCTACCGCCTGAAGATTAATGCACCAGGGAGTCGACCAGTCTGCACCTAGATCCCCAATAGGTGTAAACGTCCACAGCGAAAAGGAAAAGTAACTGGGTCTCCACCTGGATTTTATGCAAATGCTTAATTTATTGTCCCATAGCCAAAGATAAAACACACGACGTTTCGGCCAGCGGCCTTTATCAAGTGTAACACACGATGAGCAAATGCTCTCAAATAAATATCACCTCATGTTATAAAACACACCCCTAAGGGTGGGCACATACTTAAATAGAGGGTGTTAAAGTGACAGTACAACAATATACTCAGATTACAAGAAACATCTTAAATTACATTCCTCATTTAATCCATAGGGAACAAGAGTCTCTAATCTATTGATTCATCTGCTCTCCCTTCTTAGGAGTGTTGTCTCATTGTCCATCCCTTCTCCTGCTGTGACTTTTTCCAACACACACCACCGTCACTCGTTCACCATATGGTCGCATTCAAAATAATGTCTACCTATAGGAGAATCAAAATTCTTTTCAGGGTCATCAAAATATTTTCTATATAATCTTATGTCACTGCGGTGTTCATTAATCCTTACTCTGACAGGTCTACTCGTTTGTCCCACATAGCCGAACCCAAAAGGGCACTTCAAAAAATAAACAACATTTGAAGTTACGCAAGAAAAATTGCCATTAAGTTTGATTGCTGAGCCCCTCCTGGGATGTGCTATAAAATCTCCCTTTATAATACTTGAACAATTTTGACAACTGAGGCAAGGGAATGTACCTTTCTTTTTTGGCAGAAATGTCACCATCTGCTTTGGATTTCTTCTTAATCTGATCTCACCAGCATATCCCGAATGCTTTTACCTTTTCTATACACAAACATAGGGGGCGACTGAAAAACCCTGGACAACAGTGGATCAGTTTTAATTAATGACCAATTGTCTAGTATACTTTTCCGCACTAATTGGGCGTGGTTATCAAACGTGGAGATAAATTGTATCTCCCCCTTTCTCTCTCCTCTCTGTTTTCTCTGTCTTAGGGTTTTTCTCTCCATTTCCTCCACCTCACGGGCTATGCTCATCACTTCTCTTCTCTGATACCCTCTTGATGAAAAATCTTCCACCAATTTAGCAGCCTGTGCGTGATAGGCCTCATCAGTAGATGTTATACGTCTGGCTCTTATAAATTGACTTTTAGGAAGACCCTTTATAAGAGGGCAGGGGTGACAACTGCTGGCTAATAGGGCATTATTCCTATCAGTGCTTTTTCTAAACAAATTTGTATGGAAATGCCTTCCATCAAGCATGATGTCTACATCCAAAAAATGCAAATTCTGCGAATGGAAATCTAATGTGAACTTAATGGTTTCATGGCAGAGATTCAATGTCCGAAAAAATTCCCTTAAACTGAGAGGGTAGCCATCCTAGCCCTAGGAGGGTCGGTTCGGTACACGTTTACTTCAGAAGAGTCTGATCCTATTGATAGTTTGAAAAAACAGATTGAAAATCTGTCTAATAAAGAAGTAAGTCTCTCCCTGCATGTGTCCACCCTGACGGAGTACCTGAGAGTGGAAAGGATCCCTAGAGGACTAAGAGTTACGATTACACCGATTTTTTGCAAAGATGATCCCAGTTTTGTAAAGAAATGGTATGGAATCCTGAACAAGTGCTCTATGGACTTGATGTATTTGACAATTCAACATTTGCATCCTCAAATTGATAAGATTAGATCAGAGATAGATTGCCTGAAAAATGAACTGTTAGCAAAAGACACTATAGATGCATATGCCCGATTTAAATGTGAATTGGATGAAGTTATCAAAGCAACAAAGGAATCTACTTTGAAAACGAAGGTGCAAAAGTTCCAAAGGGACGCTCAGGATTATGCTAACAACCATGTATATACGTGGAATCTAATCCGCAAAACACAGAGACAAGTAAGAAGGGGATTTGGCAACAAAGGTTTACCTCAACGGAGAAACGCTGTAGAGTCCGATTCTGAGCAGGATCAGCAGGAGGGAGTCCAGCGTTTTTTTCCCGGAGTAGGGGCTGGAGACAGAGGAGGAGGAGACGCCGACGGCGCAGGCGCAGCAGTAGAGCGCTCCAAGCCTCGTTCTGGGAGGGGAGGTCCCCGTTTCAGGAAGCAGAATTACGCACAGGCAGCAGCTCCATCGTGTGTGACCCGCAGTCAGAGCCGCACACCGAGATTGCATCCCCTGCACAACTGACAGTGAGTAACATGGGGAACACTGTGGATATATTGGGGACGCTTTGTCCCAAGACAATGTTTTGTGGTTCTTGGCCCAGGAGTAATCTCCAAACGGAGACAAGGAGTGCTAGAGGGGATACATCGGAGAGTAAAGCTGAGGGATTAGTGATAAATATAGCTGAGAGACAGTTTGACTCAGCAGAATTATCGGTATTGAATCGAGGTTTGAGTTTTGTCCCTAGCTTTCACCAGGATATTTTTGATTTAAAGGTGGACATGTATAAATTTATGAGAAAGTTGAAATGGAGATTATGGCACTTCTTGAGGAAACCTGTCAATAGTCTGGACAGAACTGAGCAGGAGGAAGGGAATGATATTCCACAGAGGTTAAGAGCTAAGAGTAAAGCTGACCCGCCAATTGACAATTCTGTATTGGATGTATTTGAAAATATGGTGTGGCATTCAATTACAAAAAACTGGGATCAGGCAAAATATCGGAATATGCATAATATTTCAATCAGGGAAAGAGAAGCATTGAAAGTGTTACAGCAGGATGAGACAGTGATTTTTAAAAAAAACAGACAAGGGGGGTTCCCTGGTAGTGCAGGATAGGAATGCTTATGTCTCGGAATTATTGAGACAGGTCAATGATGTCAACACTTATACTGCACTGCCTGGTGACCCTTCATTAAAGATCAGAGAAGAAATTGTGAAGTTTGTCAATGGTGCTTGTGACAATGGTGAGATCTCCAGGTCCTTAAGGGAAGTCTTATTAAAGGATGAATTTAGGGTACCCGTGATGTACACGTTACCTAAAATCCATAAGGATCCTGCACACCCGCCAGGGAGACCTGTCGTGTCTGCAGTGAATTCTTTGGTTGAACCATTGGGGATCTATATTGACAGTGTCTTACAGCCGATTGTGAGGATGAACAAATACTGTTTGCAGGATACCACCCATTTTCTGAATCATTTGGAAGACATTGAGGCCAGGGATGTCAGGTATCTGGTGAGTTTAGATGTCACCAGTTTATACACAAACATTCCGCATGAGGAGGCGCTGGGATCCATTTGGACAGCTATGGAGTCTTTACAGATTTCTAAGGTTAACAAAATGTTTGTGTATGAACTGTTGGTACTCTGTTTGAAGTCCAATTACTTCAGGGTGCAGAAGGACTTTTTTCTACAGATTAGGGGAGTTCCAATGGGGGCAGCGTATGCCCCGACGCTGGCTAATGTTTTCATGGCAGATTTTGAACTGAGATTTATTTTTGATAATGAGATTTTTAAGCGGTTTGGTAAAGGGTACTGCCGTTTTATTGATGATTTATTTTTTTGTTGGACAGGCCCTGAGGAAAGTTTAAGGGAATTTTTTCGGACATTGAATCTCTGCCATGAAACCATTAAGTTCACATTAGATTTCCATTCGCAGAATTTGCATTTTTTGGATGTAGACATCATGCTTGATGGAAGGCATTTCCATACAAATTTGTTTAGAAAAAGCACTGATAGGAATAATGCCCTATTAGCCAGCAGTTGTCACCCCCGCCCCTTTATAAAGGGTCTTCCTAAAAGTCAATTTATAAGAGCCAGACGTATAACATCTACTGATGAGGCCTATCACGCACAGGCTGCTAAATTGGTGGAAGATTTTACATCAAGTGGGTATCAGAGAAGAGAAGTGATGAGCATAGCCCGTGAGGTGGAGGAAATGGAGAGAAAAACCCTAAGACAGAGAAAACAGAGAGGAGAGAGAAAGGGGGAGATACAATTTATCTCCACGTTTGATAACCACGCCCAATTAGTGCGGAAAAGTATACTAGACAATTGGTCATTAATTGAAACTGATCCACTGTTGTCCAGGGTTTTTCAGTCGCCCCCTATGTTTGTGTATAGAAAAGGTAAAAGCATTCGGGATATGCTGGTGAGATCAGATTTAAGAAGAAATCCAAAGCAGATGGTGACATTTCTGCCAAAAAAGAAAGGTACATTCCCTTGCCTCAGTTGTCAAAATTGTTCAAGTATTATAAAGGGAGATTTTATAGCACATCCCAGGAGGGGCTCAGCAATCAAACTTAATGGCAATTTTTCTTGCGTAACTTCAAATGTTGTTTATTTTTTGAAGTGCCCTTGTGGGTTCGGCTATGTGGGACAAACGAGTAGACCTGTCAGAGTAAGGATTAATGAACACCGCAGTGACATAAGATTATATAGAAAATATTTTGATGACCCTGAAAAGAATTTTGATTCTCCTATAGGTAGACATTGTTTTGAATGCGACCATATGGTGAACGAGTGACGGTGGTGTGTGTTGGAAAAAGTCACAGCAGGAGAAGGGATGGACAATGAGACAACACTCCTAAGAAGGGAGAGCAGATGGATCAATAGATTAGAGACTCTTGTTCCCTATGGATTAAATGAGGAATGTAATTTAAGATGTTTCTTGTAATCTGAGTATATTGTTGTACTGTCACTTTAACACCCTCTATTTAAGTATGTGCCCGCCCTTAGGGGTGTGTTTTATAACATGAGGTGATATTTATTTGAGAGCATTTGCTCATCGTGTGTTACACTTGATAAAGGCCGCTGGCCGAAACGTCGTGTGTTTTATCTTTGGCTATGGGACAATAAATTAAGCATTTGCATAAAATCCAGGTGGAGACCCAGTTACTTTTCCTTTTCGCTGCAGAGCCAGAGTCCACAAAGGCTTCTGTGGATCTGTTCTGACCCTCCCATGTAATGGAACAAGGAAGGAACAGACGATTATTGTTTAGAGATAAAGACTGCTCGCCTATGGTATGACCTCTGACTACCCCTAGGCGGGAGCATTCTCCCGACTTTTTAGGACAATTGTGGACAACGTGACCCTCCTCAGCACAATTTAGACCGAGTCTTTCTGACCTGCGATTCTTTTCCACTTGCATCAATCTAGAGTACCCGATTTGCATCGGCTCGTCTGGAGGCGAGGAGGGTGGAGAGGAGTCGTATGAGATAGATATATATATTATAGCATTCCTACCACAAATATGTTTCTGGTAGCGCAAGCGGCGATCTATCCGCACGGCCAATGAAATCGCTTTATCTACCGGTTTGGGCTCAGGATGTCCTAACATCAGATCATAAACTGCATCAGACAATCCTGCCAGAAAACAGTCTAATAATGCATATGCTCCCCATCTAGCTGACACAGCCCACTTCCTGAACTCAGCGGCGTAAACCTCAACCGATTTACAACCCTGCCTGAGCATCTTGAGTTTCCTTTCAGCAGTGGAAGCAATATCCGGATCATCATATATAATGGCCATGGCCTTAAAAAATTCCTGAACTGAGGACAAAGCCTCATGTTCTGCATGAAGGCTATATGCCCATGTTTGAGAATCACCTGACAAAAGGGTCTTTATAAATGTTACAATCTGAGACTCAGTTCCTGACAAGGTTGGCCTTAATTCAAAATAAGACAACACCCGATTCCTGAAATTCTGAAAGTCAGATCTATGGCCAGAAAACTTTTCAGGTCCGGACATACGAAGGTCCGTGACTGGAGGGGATCGCACTGTATTTATAGTCAATTGAAGTTCCTGAACAGCGACAGACAGTTGGGTAATCTGGGTTTGTTGGTTAATAATCACCCCGGAAAGACTGTTGATCGCGGTGGTCAGGACTTCAACATGACTACGCAGTGCGTCCATAATGTTTGGTCTGCTGTTCTGTAACGATTGGTGTCAGCAACACAGATTTTTCTGATTATTGGTGATCTGCAGTATCACCAATAATACAGATGCTATACCTGATTATGTGGTGATCTGCAGAATCACCAATAATACTAGTATAGCTAGACACAGGACACCCAATGTGATATAGTGTTTTGTGCAACAGTAATTGGAGAGGTTATCTCCCGAGAAGCGAGAGATACAGACACTACTGCAGCCTAGGATTCCCTGAGGGCAGGGAATCAGGCTGTACTGCAGCCAGTGGACACCTGAGGAGCAGGTATCACTGACTGGAGAAATATTGATAATGATAGGTTTGCAGCTAGGGATTGCCTGAGGAGCAGGGAATCAGACTGTACTGCAGCCATGGATTCCCTGAGAGACAGGGAATCAGACTGTACTGCAGCCAGTGGACCTTTGAGAGCTAGAGACCCACTGACTGTGCTGCACGATGGTCTCCAGTGGAGCTGGTGACCATAGGCCTGATTAAGCAGCTAATAACCACCTGAAGAGCAGGCGTCACAGGTGTACAGTAAGGCTGATCACCCAGGGGCTAGGTGACAGCCAGAAAGGTCAGACAAGCCAGGTCGGCAACACACGGACAGACAAAGTACAGAAGCGGAAGACTGATTCGGTATCCAGGTACAGGCAATGTTAGCAACACGTAATCAGATGGCCAGAAGTACCGAATCAGAGAACAGGAGAGTAGTCAGGAAAGCCAAAGGTCATAACAGGTAACAAGAATATCTCTCAATCCTAGTCTTAGGTGTGAGGTCCTTGGTCTCAACACCTGGGATCTAGTCTAACAGATGATAGTAACAATATAGCAATCTCCTAGTCTTAGGTGTGAGGTCCTTGGTCTCAACACCTGGGAACTAGTCTAACAGATGATAGTAACAATTCAGCAATCTCCTAGTCTTAGGTGTGAGGTCCTTGGTCTCAACACCTGGGAACTAGTCTAACACATAAACAGTAGCAAGCAATAGTACTTTAAAGCTATCAATGGAATCTGACTCAGTGTGAATTCCCAGCTCCGGCTGGTTCTAACACACTGTGGGATCTGACTCAGGTCTGAGCGCTCACACGTAGATGTTCGCAACAGCAGACAACTTGCAAGTGACCATCAAGTCCTATATACAGAGCCGGGACAAGGTCCTCCAGCACCCAAGACTGAGACACCAAAGTGCGCCCCTTCATCCCTGCTACCCCAGACTTCACACACTGATTGCTATTAGACTAAGAGGCGCCACAAGGCCCACAACCTCCCCAACACCTTAATATCTAGTTATCTGGCTTGCAGTCACTGCCATGTATCCCCTTTTCTTATTTATTTCTGCTTCAAATACAATTAGGAATGACAGCTGAATGAATTCTGCGCCCCCTCCCACACTGCGCCCTGAGGCTGGAGCCTCTCCAGCCTATGCCTCAGCCTGGCCCTGCCTATATATACTAAAAGCGCTCCACAGTGCCGCCCCAGTCACTCAGCCAATCCGGAGCATAGCCGGAGTCAGCTGATCTTGTAGATTCATTTAGAAACGCATGGCCGGGCTAAATAGTGCATCCCTAGCATCGTCCTCATACCCCATTAGTAGTCAGTTACAGTATATCTTTAGGACCTATCTGTATAGATGCTTTTGTGCTATATATAGGTAGCGTATTCCATGGTCACTATTCCTGGTCTTTTCGTTCAATAGGTCCTCTGCTGACCCGGAGAATCATTTATGGGGACAATTGAAGAGGGGAGGGAGGGGAAGACAAAAGGGGGGGTTATAGGGGGGGGGGGGATGGGATATACATATGCCGCAATATAATATGGAGGCATTCGGGTCTATTCAAAGACAGAAACTAGGGTATCTGAACCCTTCATACGCACAAAATTGATTTTGTTTTTACACATTATTTTTAAAATCTGAAACTAAAAAAGAGGGTTTTTTCATGAGGGACTACCATACGGTTCATATGAAGCCTTTTACAGAGAACTCCTCATTTAGGCCCCTAGGGGCCACACAGTCAAAACGGTAGATCCATGCCAATTCCAGCTGTAATAATTTTTTATCAAGATTTCCTCCTCTTTTGCCTTGTTTCCATTGCTGAACCCCCCAAAACGATATTCCTAGTGGGTTCAAAACATGGTGCTCATTCATGTGTTTGGCAATTGAGGTGTCTCTTTTATGTTTTATGTCGCCCAAGTGTTCCAACACCCTATCTTTCAAGGCTCTTGTCGTCTTTCCTACATATAAAAGATCGCATTCACATGTTGCTGCATAGACTAAACCCCGTGTGTTGCAATTTATAAAGGACTTGATTGTAAAAGTCCTATTTACGGTTCTCACCCAGAACTCTTTCTTTTTTGCTACATTTGGGCAGGCTTTGCAGTGGCCACATTTAAAGCACCCATTAGGTTTTGGTGGAAGCCAATTTAAATGTGTCTTTTCATCTTTTTTCCTAGAAAAAGTACTGTGGACCAATAAATCTTTTAAATTCTCAGTGCGTTTATATGTGATAGACGGTTTTGCTGATAGATGCTTGGTTAGCTCCTTGTCCTGATGCAGGACTGGCCAGTACTTGTCCATTATTTCATAGATTTGGTGCGACTGTTTAGAAAAAGAGCCTATGAGTCTGATTTTGGATGTTTGTTTTGACCCTGGATGTCGTTTCTTGTCATTGAGGGTGTCCTCTCTCTTACTCCCCTTTGCTCTCATGTAGGCCCTGTCAATTACCTTTTCTGGGAAACCCCTCTGCTCAAATCTATTTTTCAGAAGGATGCTCTCCTCTTCAAAGCCCTCCTCTGTGGAACAGTTTCTCCTTGCCCTTAAGAATTGGCCAGCTGGGATGCCTGTTTTTAAAGATCTAGGATGGGCGCTCTCCCAGTGGAGTAAAGAATTAGTTGCTGTTTCCTTCCTAAAGATTTTAGTAGTAAGAGCCCCTTCTGTATTTTTTGTAATTTCCAGATCTAAAAATGCAATTCTCTTGGCATCAATCTCATATGTGAAGTGCATTCCTATGGCATTGGTGTTTAGGAGTTCCACAAAACTGACAAAGAGATCTTTGGGCCCCTCCCACAGAATTAACACGTCGTCAATAAATCTCCCCCAAAAGAAGATATGAGATGTGAAAAAAAGGAGGTCCTCATTGAAGACACATGTGTCCTCCCACCAGCCCAGGAATAGATTTGCATATGAGGGAGCACATGCCGTCCCCATCGCACTGCCCCTGAGCTGGTGGTACCACCTGTCGTCAAACATGAACGTGTTGTGGGTGAGGATGAAGTTGAGGGCCTTGAGGAGGAATTCAGAGTGGGCATTAAGGTGTACACCTCTAGATCTGAGAAAATACTGTACCGCCTGGATGCCAAGGTCATGTCTGATGTTGCTATATAGTGCCTCTACATCCAGGCTTGCCAATAGAGTGGTCTCAGATACCTGTAAATCCTGTAGTCTCACCAGTACATCCTTTGTGTCACGTAAATATGATGGCAAGGATTCCACGAAGGGTCTCAAAAAGGAATCAACATATTGGCTGAGAGTGTCAGTCAAATTTCCTCTGCCTGACACAATCGGTCTACCAGGGGGATCAGTCCTGTGCTTATGGATCTTTGGTAGTGTATAGAAAACTGACGCTAATGGATGTTTGATCGACAGTTTCAGGTGTTCGTAGTCTTTTTTATCCAAAGCCCCAGAGCTTAGACCTTCTGTTAGGAGGTTGTTTAAAGCTGCTCTGTGTTCATTTATAGGATTACTCCTAAGCACCCCATACTGGTCCCTCTGGTTTAATATTTTTTCACACATTCGGATGTACATGTCTTCATCCATGACGACAATGTTCCCCCCTTTATCCGCCGGTTTTATTACAATTTCTTTGTTCCCTGAGAGGTTTTTCAATGCTATAACCTCTCTGTCAGTGAGGTTAGTCTGCCTATCTTTTCTCTGTGAAGTTTGTTTTTCCAGTTTGCGCAGATCCCTCACAACCATACTCACAAAGGTCTGAATATGGGTGTACTGGGAAAAGGGGGGACAATAAGTACTCTTCAGGTGTAGACTGCTGGATGGAGTCATTTCCCTATACCCCTCATTTTCGGCCTGTAAATCATTCAAAGCTTCAAGAGCTAACACTTCCAACCTATCGGAATTCTTTTCTCTCCCTCTCTGTGATTCGTGTAATTTGATAAGAGCCAGTTTTCTCGCAAAGAGATGGATGTCTTTTGTCCATTCGAAAGCTGAGAAATTGTTCGAGGGGACAAACGCCAGACCTCTCTGTAGAACAGACAATTGATCCTCTGTCAATGTCACACTGGACAGATTTACTACCTTAAGTGGTGTGTTTACCACTGGTGCAATGTCTTGCCCTTCCGTTGGCCAGTGTACCCCCATTTCTCCCTGTTTCTGAGAGTTGGTGTTTTTTTGGGTGAAGGTTTGGTTTGGATACCTTGTGGGGTCTCTATGGTCTGCCCTAAAAAACCACTTCCCCCTCTTTTATCCCTATTGTCTTGAGGGTTCTTTTTTGGTTTATTCCCCCTATAGGTGGGTGTAGGTTTCCCTTTAGGGTTTTTTGGTCGTCTAGTGTGTGATCTGTCTGTTCCTGCTGATGAGTCTGATTCAATTTCTGATTGGGAGTCACTCTCTACTTGGGTCTCTTCACTGTTTTGTATAGGTGTCTTTTTCTCTGCCCACGAATAGACTTTGTTGTTTTTGAAATCCTCACTGTCTCTTGTAAATTTACGTTGTTTCCTTCTCTTAATATCTTCTTTATACAAGTTTATGCGAGATTCTAGTTTTGCCTCAAATCTCTCAAAATCTGGGTGTCCTGAAGCCTCCAGGATCAGTTTTTGTTGTTGTTGTAATTTGTTCCTTGTCTTATCTAAAAATTTACTCTCATGATCCCTTAAAAATTTCATTTGTTCCAAGGTCTGTCTGGTCTTAAGTTCCTCCCACCCTCTCATAAATTCGTTATCATCAGTGTGTGAGTGGGGCTTTGTAAGATTTCTCAAACCTCTAACTGTAATTTTTTCTTTTAAATAAACATCGAAACTGGCCACCTCCCAGACTGATCTTGTATATTCTTTATATGTTTTGAAGATTTCTCGGAAACCTGGTTCAATATCAACTCTCTTTGTTATAGATTCATCTTCTGTTCCTGTCTCAGACATACACAAAGTGTCTCTCACTTCTTTTGTGAGTGCATCAACGGTTGGGAGATCGGCTGAAAGATATGCCATTCCCTACCCGTTTCAAAGGATTAGTGGTGTTCGGCACACCCTAAACACAACAATTAATATTTCACTGCCGAAATAGTTGTACAGGTAATAACAAATCTGTCACACGTTTCCCAATGGGCTTGACCACTATGTACATAAATAAAGTTGATTAAACTTTTCCCTATTAAGCAGTTCGTGTGAAGCGAACAAGACTGCATACGGGATTTGCTTGAGCTTGTTAGAGGCCAGGGACACCATTCAGATGTGTTTGTACACAACGAAGTACTGATAGCTTGTCAGCTAAGTGAATGATCCTGCAGGGGTCTTTGCTGATCCCCCCCAGATATGTCTATCATGGGGTGTAGCTATCCCACCCGATCCTCACCATCAGTATATATACAAACATATAGGGTTCCACAGATATCTGTTGGTGTATAACCAGCAAACTAACAGTGTAAAAAGAAGGTTTGTGGAATACAACCTATCTCATGTATTGGTTACACCATGATTATAATCCCCATGGGGGACAGAAATGCCTTCATGGAAGGAAGCTGGGTGAATTGTTAATCACCATAGGGTGCATAAGGCGTGCAAATAGTTTATTGCCCAGAAGTGTAACTCAACAATTGTTTCACCTCCTCAAAACAGAGGCGTCGTCAGGAGTGTATAATACACAGCACAGATAGTATTTACATTATATACATTCAAAGCCCTCCACCCAACCAGCAGAGATTCCCCCAGCAACACGCTCAAGTCAGAGCTGTTTGTTTCAGAATGCGGAAGGCTTAAATAGCACTAGTACACTCCCCCCTCTTAGATAGGCGCCTCCCCTCCTGTATTCGTCCATCCTCATTCCTCCCTCACCTTTGTTTCAATGAGTGTCGGCGCCCTGGCTCGGCCAGTACTCTGCACTATGTCCGCATCACCGCTATGCCCATCTCTCGTCAGTGACGTCTGTTCCTGTGACGTCACATCCGCCGGCTATAGTTCGCGCTGATAGGCTGGCTGGGAGCGACTGGGCTGCGTGGTTTGCCTGTGTTGCCATAGCAACCTATGTGTACAAACACATCTGAATGGTGTCCCTGGCCTCTAACAAGCTCAAGCAAATCCCGTATGCAGTCTTGTTCGCTTCACACGAACTGCTTAATAGGGAAAAGTTTAATCAACTTTATTTATGTACATAGTGGTCAAGCCCATTGGGCAACATGTGACAGATTTGTTATTACCTGTACAACTATTTCGGCAGTGAGATATTATTGTTGTGTTTAGGGTGTGCCGAACACCACTAATCCTTTGAAACGGGTAGGGAATGGCATATCTTTCAGCCGATCTCCCAACCGTTGATGCACTCACAAAAGAAGTGAGAGACACTTTGTGTATGTCTGAGACAGGAACAGAAGATGAATCTATAACAAAGAGAGTTGATATTGAACCAGGTTTCCGAGAAATCTTCAAAACATATAAAGAATATACAAGATCAGTCTGGGAGGTGGCCAGTTTCGATGTTTATTTAAAAGAAAAAATTACAGTTAGAGGTTTGAGAAATCTTACAAAGCCCCACTCACACACTGATGATAACGAATTTATGAGAGGGTGGGAGGAACTTAAGACCAGACAGACCTTGGAACAAATGAAATTTTTAAGGGATCATGAGAGTAAATTTTTAGATAAGACAAGGAACAAATTACAACAACAACAAAAACTGATCCTGGAGGCTTCAGGACACCCAGATTTTGAGAGATTTGAGGCAAAACTAGAATCTCGCATAAACTTGTATAAAGAAGATATTAAGAGAAGGAAACAACGTAAATTTACAAGAGACAGTGAGGATTTCAAAAACAACAAAGTCTATTCGTGGGCAGAGAAAAAGACACCTATACAAAACAGTGAAGAAACCCAAGTAGAGAGTGACTCCCAATCAGAAATTGAATCAGACTCATCAGCAGGAACAGACAGATCACACACTAGACGACCAAAAAACCCTAAAGGGAAACCTACACCCACCTATAGGGGGAATAAACCAAAAAAGAACCCTCAAGACAATAGGGATAAAAGAGGGGGAAGTGGTTTTTTAGGGCAGACCATAGAGACCCCACAAGGTATCCAAACCAAACCTTCACCCAAAAAAACACCAACTCTCAGAAACAGGGAGAAATGGGGGTACACTGGCCAACGGAAGGGCAAGACATTGCACCAGTGGTAAACACACCACTTAAGGTAGTAAATCTGTCCAGTGTGACATTGACAGAGGATCAATTGTCTGTTCTACAGAGAGGTCTGGCGTTTGTCCCCTCGAACAATTTCTCAGCTTTCGAATGGACAAAAGACATCCATCTCTTTGCGAGAAAACTGGCTCTTATCAAATTACACGAATCACAGAGAGGGAGAGAAAAGAATTCCGATAGGTTGGAAGTGTTAGCTCTTGAAGCTTTGAATGATTTACAGTCCGAAAATGAGGGGTATAGGGAAATGACTCCATCCAGCAGTCTACACCTGAAGAGTACTTATTGTCCCCCCTTTTCCCAGTACACCCATATTCAGACCTTTGTGAGTATGGTTGTGAGGGATCTGCGCAAACTGGAAAAACAAACTTCACAGAGAAAAGATAGGCAGACTAACCTCACTGACAGAGAGGTTATAGCATTGAAAAACCTCTCAGGGAACAAAGAAATTGTAATAAAACCGGCGGATAAAGGGGGGAACATTGTCGTCATGGATGAAGACATGTACATCCGAATGTGTGAAAAAATATTAAACCAGAGGGACCAGTATGGGGTGCTTAGGAGTAATCCTATAAATGAACACAGAGCAGCTTTAAACAACCTCCTAACAGAAGGTCTAAGCTCTGGGGCTTTGGATAAAAAAGACTACGAACACCTGAAACTGTCGATCAAACATCCATTAGCGTCAGTTTTCTATACACTACCAAAGATCCATAAGCACAGGACTGATCCCCCTGGTAGACCGATTGTGTCAGGCAGAGGAAATTTGACTGACACTCTCAGCCAATATGTTGATTCCTTTTTGAGACCCTTCGTGGAATCCTTGCCATCATATTTACGTGACACAAAGGATGTACTGGTGAGACTACAGGATTTACAGGTATCTGAGACCACTCTATTGGCAAGCCTGGATGTAGAGGCACTATATAGCAACATCAGACATGACCTTGGCATCCAGGCGGTACAGTATTTTCTCAGATCTAGAGGTGTACACCTTAATGCCCACTCTGAATTCCTCCTCAAGGCCCTCAACTTCATCCTCACCCACAACACGTTCATGTTTGACGACAGGTGGTACCACCAGCTCAGGGGCAGTGCGATGGGGACGGCATGTGCTCCCTCATATGCAAATCTATTCCTGGGCTGGTGGGAGGACACATGTGTCTTCAATGAGGACCTCCTTTTTTTCACATCTCATATCTCCTTTTGGGGGAGATTTATTGACGACGTGTTAATTCTGTGGGAGGGGCCCAAAGATCTCTTTGTCAGTTTTGTGGAACTCCTAAACACCAATGCCATAGGAATGCACTTCACATATGAGATTGATGCCAAGAGAATTGCATTTTTAGATCTGGAAATTACAAAAAATACAGAAGGGGCTCTTACTACTAAAATCTTTAGGAAGGAAACAGCAACTAATTCTTTACTCCACTGGGAGAGCGCCCATCCTAGATCTTTAAAAACAGGCATCCCAGTTGGCCAATTCTTAAGGGCAAGGAGAAACTGTTCCACAGAGGAGGGCTTTGAAGAGGAGAGCATCCTTCTGAAAAATAGATTTGAGCAGAGGGGTTTCCCAGAAAAGGTCATTGACAGGGCCTACATGAGAGCAAAGGGGAGTAAGAGAGAGGACACCCTCAATGACAAGAAACGACATCCAGGGTCAAAACAAACATCCAAAGTCAGACTCATAGGCTCTTTTTTCTAAACAGTCGCACCAAATCTATGAAATAATGGACAAGTACTGGCCGGTCCTGCATCAGGACAAGGAGCTAACCAAGCATCTATCAGCAAAACCGTCTATCACATATAAACGCACTGAGAATTTAAAAGATTTATTGGTCCACAGTACTTTTTCTAGGAAAAAAGATGAAAAGACACATTTAAATTGGCTTCCACCAAAACCTAATGGGTGCTTTAAATGTGGCCACTGCAAAGCCTGCCCAAATGTAGCAAAAAAGAAAGAGTTCTGGGTGAGAACCGTAAATAGGACTTTTACAATCAAGTCCTTTATAAATTGCAACACACGGGGTTTAGTCTATGCAGCAACATGTGAATGCGATCTTTTATATGTAGGAAAGACGACAAGAGCCTTGAAAGATAGGGTGTTGGAACACTTGGGCGACATAAAACATAAAAGAGACACCTCAATTGCCAAACACATGAATGAGCACCATGTTTTGAACCCACTAGGAATATCGTTTTGGGGGGTTCAGCAATGGAAACAAGGCAAAAGAGGAGGAAATCTTGATAAAAAATTATTACAGCTGGAATTGGCATGGATCTACCGTTTTGACTGTGTGGCCCCTAGGGGCCTAAATGAGGAGTTCTCTGTAAAAGGCTTCATATGAACCGTATGGTAGTCCCTCATGAAAAAACCCTCTTTTTTAGTTTCAGATTTTAAAAATAATGTGTAAAAACAAAATCAATTTTGTGCGTATGAAGGGTTCAGATACCCTAGTTTCTGTCTTTGAATAGACCCGAATGCCTCCATATTATATTGCGGCATATGTATATCCCATCCCCCCCCCCCCCTATAACCCCCCCTTTTGTCTTCCCCTCCCTCCCCTCTTCAATTGTCCCCATAAATGATTCTCCGGGTCAGCAGAGGACCTATTGAACGAAAAGACCAGGAATAGTGACCATGGAATACGCTACCTATATATAGCACAAAAGCATCTATACAGATAGGTCCTAAAGATATACTGTAACTGACTACTAATGGGGTATGAGGACGATGCTAGGGATGCACTATTTAGCCCGGCCATGCGTTTCTAAATGAATCTACAAGATGATGTAAACAGCGGTTTCCGTATAAGGAGGAATAGTAAACAAACGCTGTGCACAATGTTTATAGGTTGCTATGGCAACACAGGCAAACCACGCAGCCCAGTCGCTCCCAGCCAGCCTATCAGCGCGAACTATAGCCGGCGGATGTGACGTCACAGGAACAGACGTCACTGACGAGAGATGGGCATAGCGGTGATGCGGACATAGTGCAGAGTACTGGCCGAGCCAGGGCGCCGACACTCATTGAAACAAAGGTGAGGGAGGAATGAGGATGGACGAATACAGGAGGGGAGGCGCCTATCTAAGAGGGGGGAGTGTACTAGTGCTATTTAAGCCTTCCGCATTCTGAAACAAACAGCTCTGACTTGAGCGTGTTGCTGGGGGAATCTCTGCTGGTTGGGTGGAGGGCTTTGAATGTATATAATGTAAATACTATCTGTGCTGTGTATTATACACTCCTGACGACGCCTCTGTTTTGAGGAGGTGAAACAATTGTTGAGTTACACTTCTGGGCAATAAACTATTTGCACGCCTTATGCACCCTATGGTGATTAACAATTCACCCAGCTTCCTTCCATGAAGGCATTTCTGTCCCCCATGGGGATTATAATCATGGTGTAACCAATACATGAGATAGGTTGTATTCCACAAACCTTCTTTTTACACTGTTAGTTTGCTGGTTATACACCAACAGATATCTGTGGAACCCTATATGTTTGTATATATACTGATGGTGAGGATCGGGTGGGATAGCTACACCCCATGATAGACATATCTGGGGGGGATCAGCAAAGACCCCTGCAGGATTATTCACTTAGCTGACAAGCTATCAGTACTTCGTTGTGTACAAACACATCTGAATGGTGTCCCTGGCCTCTAACAAGCTCAAGCAAATCCCGTATGCAGTCTTGTTCGCTTCACACGAACTGCTTAATAGGGAAAAGTTTAATCAACTTTATTTATGTACATAGTGGTCAAGCCCATTGGGCAACGTGTGACAGACATACAGAGGCCACTGGATATTCATGACAAATGACCAATTACGTTACAAGATTAGTGTATATTCACTAAAACAACCCCAATAAATGTGAAAATATGATATAATAATAATCCTAGAACTGAATTCTAGTTGTGATCCTCAGTAAGACAACTGACTAGGTGCTCAAGCTACCTCACCTTTCCTTCTTTCTTTTTCCTTTGCTCTTTCCAACCATATCAGGCATGTTTTCTTCACAACCAGAATTGTAAGGCTGTTTCATATTATTCTGTTATTTAGTACTATAAGTACAAACTTGCCTCCAAACTTTCTGAGAGGAGATGGAGGATCATCTTCTAGAGAGTAAAAGACACAACTCAACAACACCTCCATTCAGGCCTACTATAAAAAAATCATAAGGAAAATACTTATTGTAACTTCATTTTTTGAAAGATTGCTGTACCCTTATATCAGCATTTGAAAATGAACTACAAATGTTAAAATCAACTAATAACTAACAATGCAGAGGTTAAACAGAAAGTTTTGCACAATTTAATCACTGTGTTTAGTAGAAAGAAAAAACAAAATTATTCTTACATTATACCTAAAAGTGGTGGCTTAACCAATTCACCACTGATGGGGTTTTTCCCCTTGGAGACCAGAGCAATTTTCACCCTTCAGCACTCCTTTCATTCATTCACCAATAACTTTATCACTACTTATCACAACAAAACGATCTATATATTGTTTTGTTTTGCAGCACCAATTAGGCTGCATTTCCACTTGTGCGGTGCGAATCGCCGCAGTAAAAATTCGAATTCGCATGAAAATTCGCATGGATGACGATGTATGCGAATTTAACCATGGCAGTGTTGGTGTGCTTTTCCATTGTTTCTATGCGAATTCGCATGAAAATTCGCATACCGAAACCTCATGCAAATTTCCTATTAAATACAATGTATGCGATTCGCATAGCGGTATGCAATATGCGAATTCTGATGGCTTTGCCATGCAAATTTTTTCTGCACAGAAAAACGCAAAGGAATCTTGACAAGGGGAAACAGTCCCATTCACTTGTCTTGCTATGCGAATTTGCATGCGAAAAACGCATGCGAATTCGCGATAGTGGAAATGGGCCCTTAGGCTTTCCTTTGGTGGTACTTTTTAAGGGGAATAATAAGAAAAGCATAGGAAAAAAATCATTATTTCTCCGTTTTGGCCATTATAGTTTTAAAATAAAACGTGCTACTGTGGATACAATTTATTTGCCCATTTGTCCCGGTTGTTACAACGTTTAAAATTTGTCCCAAGTACAATGGATGGCAACAACATTTTATTTGTAAATAAAAGGTGTATTTTTTCAGTTTTACGTCCGTCACCAATTACAAGCCGTTACTTGCAAAAATAACAGTAATGTAGCCTCATGACATACATATTAAAAAAGTTGAGCCTCTAAGTAACTATTGTAATAGGATTGAAAAGAAGCTCTGTGTTTTTTTCTCTCTCTGCTGTAATTCATGATGTCAGCAGCAGAGGGTTAAGTTTTTTTGTGCAAAATAAAAACTAGATTGTGCCAGACCAGGAAGTAGGCTGGCTCTAAGACGCACATGGGGAGAGCAGTGTGGCTGCACTAAGGAAAGGCTGGAGAGAGGAGTCCTGGGACTGCAGAAGCTGTGCTGGGCTTGTGAAGCCAGAAATCGTGAGTACAGAAGCTGAGCTGGGTCTGAGGAGAGAGAAGACACCAGTGTGACATTGTGGTACGCTGACCATACGTCCCGCTTTACCCGGGACAGGTCCCGGATTCGGGGTCCCCAGGCTGCATGAGGTCCCGGGAAACGTCCTGCTTTTAGCCGCAGGACGTCCTGGCCTCGGGACTCTGGCCAGCGTACTATTCCATGAACTGGCCACGGTGTCTAATAGACACCGCACCAGTTCATAACCCGCAGCCCTGCTTCAGCCTGCATATTCTTCCGGGCCTGGCAGGCATAGCAGGGCTATGGGAAGATGGCGTCCGGAGCCCTGTACTGGAGACTATTTGTGTCTCCAGTACAGGGGTTCGGGCGCCATCTTCCCATAGCCCTGCTCTGCCTGTCAGCGTGGGAGGCTGCAGGAGGATCGTCCGAAGAGCTGCCGGACGGAGAAGACTTGCCCAAATTGCGTTTGTTTTCTGCTGAAATGTGGCCCAAATTGCGTTGTTTTCCTGCTGAAATGTGGCCCAAATTGCGTTTGTTTTCTGCTGAAATGTAGCCCAAATTGCGTTTGTTTTCTGCTAAAATGTGGCCCAAATTATGTTAGTTTTCTGCTAAAATGTGGCCCAAATTGCGTTTGTTTTCTGCTGAAAAGTTGCACATATTGCGTTTGTTTTCTGCTAAAATGTGAGCCATATTGCATTTGTTTTCTGCTGAAATGTTGCCCAAATTCCGTTTATTTTCTACTAAAATGTGGCCCAAATTGCGTTTGTTTTCTGCTGAAATGTTGCCAAAATTGCGTTTATTTTCTGGTGTCTGGGATAACTGCTGCTGCATTTATTATTTAATGGTCATAGTTGGCTATATTTGCTGCTTTGGGGTTACGGTTACGCTCCGCCCATACAATGTCATGGCCACTCCCATTTTTTGCCCTTTTTAAGCCCCCCCCCCCCCAGGTTGGACCCAGAAAAATCTGGTCACTGTGCATTGTGGCCTAGTGAGAGCCTGAGAGTTCTGACATTCAGATATACCGTGTGGAGCACAGTGGCCACTGATGAGTGTATTCTGTAACCCAGGTCTAGAGGAGATTGACAGAGAAAATGAGGCAAGCTACCTGGAAGCAGACCAGTTCCATGCCCATGATTGAGCTTACCCATACACCAGAGCAAGACACCAGCGTTAACCCTATGGGTGAGATCTTTACAGTTTCTTTGCATTTAATCAGGCCTCCCTGTGACTGTCTGTTGCACCACTTAACCCTCCTGGCGGTTTGCAAAAAAATCGCCAGGGGGCAGCAAATCTTTTTTTTTAAATTTTTTTTTTTTTTTTTCATGTAGCGAGACAAAGTCTCGCTACATGATAGCCGCTGCTCAGCGGCATCCCCCCAGCCCCTCCGATCGCCGGCGGCGATCGGAGATCCGGAGATCCCGTTCAAAGAACGGGATCTCCCGGAGGGCTTCCCCCGTCGCCATGGCGACGGGGCGGGATGACGTCACCGACGTCATCGACGTCGTGACGTCAAAGGGGATTCCGATCCACCCCATAGAGCTGCCTGGCACTGATTGGCCAGGCAGCGCACGGGGTCTGGGGGGGGGGGGGCGGCTGCGGCGCGACGGATAGCGGCGGATCGGCGGGTAGCGGCGGCGATCGGGCACTGCACGCAGCTAGCAAAGTGCTAGCTGCGTGCAGCAAAAAAAAAATTATGCAAATCGGCCCAGCGGGGCCTGAGCGGTGCCTTCCGGCGGCTTACCCCGAGCTCAGCTCGGGCTTACCGCCAGGAAGGTTAAAGAGAGTGATACATAGGCTGAAATCTGCTTATGTCTGTTTATTGCATCGCTAATTAAGAGCCATACACAGGCGAATACAGCTTGTGTCTGTTCCAAGACGGCCTATCCAACATTGTCCACAGGCGAATACGGCTTGTTTCTGTTCCTACCAATGGAGGCCCTCATGTTAGGGCAAATGTATGGTTATAACAAGTGTACAGTATTGTTCTGTTTCAAGTGATCGGTGTCCGAGTTTTGAAAGCAAGAAGCCTGAGAGTGCTAAGTCGTTGACACTCAGAACCGGCTGGTCCTAGTTGCTCAAACCAGAGATCCTCAGTGCATAGCTTGTCAGTATTAGGACAGAAACTGTTAGCGGACTATTCTGCACTGTGAGATCGCTGCAATCACAGGGCTTAAAAATAGCTCTATCATCTCTGACTGAGACTGTTTAGAGGGAGATTAGCTCCCTGGTTACTCATCACTGGTTCTGACTGTACTCTCAGGTTCTCGCACATAAAGTTATATTTTGCTTGCCAGGTTTTATAACTTGAGATTTATCCAATGCTTGTGTTACCCAGGATGTGTTGTATTGCCTATGTACTAAATGATTATTGCTGTGCTAAGTTAGAAGCTGTATCAGGTGCATACAGTGATACTTGTTAAAGTTGGGTCATATCCAGTTCAATTCGGGCCAGAACTACCGAGTATTGAACTGAAAGTGTAATTAGGTGTTTCATGCACATGCTATTTGCAAAGTTGATGATGTGTTGTACCAAAATCTGATGCTGAATGTATTTTATTTGATGTTATGCAACCTGTCTGATACCCATTTCATTGCTAAGACTGAAAGTATTGTATTAGGCTGAACTTTAATACTGAACCTATTGCTTTGTGGTATATTGTTTGTTCTAAAAATGAAATTTAGTTATCTGTGTTGGACATAACCTTACCACTGTGTACTGATTCTTTTGGGCCTTAGTAAGCACAAGTGATTTTAGGGAGTGCTTCACTATTAATGTATATTTACAGGGCCCCCAACCATCCCTATTTTGTCGGGACGGTCCCGATTTTGGGGGGCCCTCCCGCTGTCCCGCGCTGTCCCCCCCCCCCTTGGTCCCGGCCGCTGGGGAGAGAGGGGGAAAAAAACGATCGAGGCACCAGCCCGGGGATGCGGTATGCGGCATGGATGGCCGACCGCCATTAAACTTCTCCCTCCCTCCCTCCTAATGTGCCCCCAGTGTCTCCCCCTGCCTGCAGAGTAAAAAAATGCGCAGCGGAGCGGGCTGTAAATCTTACCATTGCCTCTCCGCACCGGGATCTCATCTGGCTTTTCTTTGCTTCCTGCGACGTCACAGGAAGCAGGAAGCGAGAAGACCAGATGAGATCCCGGAGGCAATGGTAAGATTTACAGCCCGCTCCGCTGCACATTTTTTTTATTCTGCAGGCAGGGATGGACACTGGGGGCACATTAGGAGGGAGGGAGAAGTTTAATGGCAGCGGCCATCCATGCCGCATACCGCATCCCCGGGCTGGTGCCTCGATAGTTTTTTCCTCTCTCTGCCCACCCACGGCCACCCTCACCCTCCTCCCCACCCACTGGCACCCTCACGCGCCTCCCCTTCCGGGAATAATTAATATTATTAATTAAAAATATTTATTTAAAAAACTGTTTTGGTGGGCGTGACTAGGGGGTTGGGGGTGTGACCAGGGGTGTGGCCTAAGTGTCCCACTTTCTATCATTCAAATGTTGGGAGGTATGTATTTAATGTTTTTTTTTTGTTTGTTTCAAACGTTTTATTGAAAGATTTTATAGTGAAACATAAACAGGCACTTGCTTTACCCTTAGTCAGATAGCGAGGATATTCAAAATAGAACAATTGTAATAGTATAAAAAAGAAAAAGGAGGGTAAAGTGGTTGTCACAGTAGCAATTAAGCGTAGACTTGGCACAGTGTTACCCTTTGGTATAATTATTAAGCCCAAGTTGTAGGTAGATCAAGATTTAGTTAAATTGAAAATGCACAAGAACGTAAACCCAGAGAAGTTGAGCAAGACAGCCACGGTTGCCAAGTTTTAGTGAACGCCTCAAAAGTATCAATGACCATGGCTAGAAGGCGCCCAGATATTAGGATATCAAGTATGATATGGTCTGTTAGGTCTAAGGATAAAGATGTCTGGAGCCATTGGCGTGCTATATGGAGCCTTTGCTATATGTTGTGAGAGTCTATGTACCGGAAACTTCCAGCTGTAAGCCTTATCCCCCATGAGGAGGAGAAAGGGGTCTGGGGAGAGGGGAATTTATAAACCTGTGCTTATGCGGGACGTGATCTGGGCCCAGTATCTCTTCACCAGGTATGCTCATCCAGATTGCGGATATCCAGGTAACCCGGATATTCGAACTTTTTTCAGCTATCCGATTCTGTTTCAAGATTTCCACAGAATTCCTGATAGCTATCTGTGGATATTTGGTCGCATACCCGGATATCCGGATCTGAATACTGTAACTAAGGAGATGACATAATTGAGCCAATCAGAGGGCTCCCAGCAGAAGCCCTAGCAACCAATCACAGAAGGGAACCTTGGCCAGCCCCACCTGAACTCATTGAGCCAATTAGAGGGCTCCCAGCCTAAGCCCTGGCACCTAATCACAGAAAGGAACCCTGGCCAGCCCCCCTGTATAATAAGGAGGGCTGCCATGATGAGACATATCGTCCTAGCTTGCTGAATGCTCACTGAGAGACATGCTCCAGTGCTGCTGGCCTAGCAAGGGCTGTACACAGCGATAAATCTAAAGCAGTTCAGTGATTAACCCCTTCACTATCACTACTCTACACTATTATTGTAATGTTAATTAGCTTGATTTCATTGTGTGACGGTCAGAGTGTGTGCTGATTTGCGCCACAGTCTCAAGTTTTCAGCCTTGTCTTTTCAGCTCTTTTATAGAGTTATCAAACCACTGTGCATGATGGTGTGGAGTAAGATATTTGGTGCACAGAGGAGCAATGGTCTCAAAGGTGGAGGACACACATTTGTTGTATTTAAACACCAGAGTATCAGGGTCCAAGCTGGAGTAAGTCAATTCATCAAAGCTGAGGTTATCTTGGATATGTTATGGTGTTAGCCCTTTTAAGCGGCAATATTTTATTTGGTTCTTGGACAGCTGGTATTGGGAGGGAGAAGTGGATAGCGTGATGGTCTGACCAGGCAACTGGATTAATGTCCACACTGGCTATTGACACACCAGTATGGAATATAAGGTCCAGAGTGTGACATTTCTTGTGAGTAGCAGAGCTGATTGCTTGGGAGAAGTCCAGTTCATTTATGGCATAACGTAGCTCTATTCCTAATTGGGAAGAGGGGTCACACACCCAAGAATTGAAATCTCCAGAACAATCCTTCTGGGGTGTTCCAGTGTTGCATAGGAGATCTACAAGTCCCTTAAGGAAGGCTGAGTCCTTTCCCGGTGGGCGGTAGATCAGCAATTTATGTTTTTCTCAGCTGAAAGTTGCGCCCCCAAGCATTCAAACGAGTTGGTAGGTCCTACAGTAAGTGGTCTGATTTTCAAAGCTGATCTAAAGCAAAGTGCAACCCCTCCGCCCCTGTGTTCTTTCCTGTTGCAGTGTATCACGGAATCGTTTATTGGAATGGCAGCCTCCAGGGTGGGGCCAACTGGTTCAGAAAGCGAGGTCTCAGTCAGGCAGGCCAGATCAGAAGACCCTATTAGATTGTGTATCATTGCTGTTTTCTTGTTTATGGATCTGACATTACAGAGAACAGCCTTAATGGGGCTACCCTGGGAGCTGAGGTCTGTGATTGAGGACACAGTCTCCAGATGTGTGGCTGTCATCTCTGCTGGATTTTACTGGAACTTTTAAGGTTGTTGCCTGGGTGTACTCTGTAGATTTTATCACAGAGTAATTTTGGTTCTGCAGTGGTAGTCTTTATGATAATATTCAAGAGTAGCAATTTTTGTGAAATGTCTTTCCTGTAGACAGATGATGTAGGGTGAACATTTTTTATATAGTTAATAAAGCTCCGTTTCTGGGGGGGGGGGGCGCCTTCAGTCTACAAGCGGCAATCGCAGCAGCGCTGTACCTGGGACACAGGGAAGCGATCGGCTCTCATAGCCTGAAGCCTGTGAGAGCCGATCGCGTGATTGGCTGGCTGGGGGGAGGTAGGGAGGGAAAAAAGTTAAATTTATTTAAAAATAGTTTACATAAATATTGATAAAAAAAAAAACAATGTGGGGGCGATCAGACCCCACCAACAGAGAGCTCTGTTGATGGGGGGAAAAGGAGGGGGGAATTACTTGTGTGCTGTGTTGTGCGGCCCTGCAGGTATGCCTTAAAGCTGCAGTGGGCCAATTAAGTAAAAATGGCCTGGTCACTAGGGGGGGGGGGAGGTTAACACCGCAGTCCTCAAGTGGTTAATAAGTGTCATTTTTTTTTAATGAGAATTAAGAAAGGTTATGGAGACCCATAAACCTAACCAATAGGGGTAAGACACTGTGCCTCCTTCTCTGTAGAGGGAATAAAACTGTGACCAACAAAACAGAAAATAGAACAGGATCATGAACAAATGAGATAGCAGTAAAATAAAGGAGCCAGGAAGGCTCAATATTAGAACATGGGTGTTGAGAAACACCTAAAGAGGTTAAAAACCTCAGGGCAATGGAGTGGTTTATCAAGTGAAATATTAGCCTAGTAAGATAGTACATTGATAGTGGGACAGAACTTGGTTTCTCAGGCCACTTCTCTCAATATGGTGAAATAGCAATATTTTTAGTTTCGGGTAAAGGAAAAGTTAACACAACAGCACCACCTAGTGGTTTCTGTAAATAATTGACAGGCTCTATTGTCCACAATGCAAACTGCCAACATAGCATAAACGTATCCATGCAAAAAGGGTGCCAAGAAAAAAAGGGCGCGTGGTGTAAACTATAAGCGGTAATAACGTTTATAAAAAATATTGTGTTCTATTTCGTTTACAATAATGTTTTACAAATTAAAAAACATTTAATAATGTGCCCATTAGGGCAGCCCCCTCCAACATCTTCAAGAAGGCCCTCAAAATTCACCTTTTCACTCTGGCCTACCACCCTCACAAGTGCTCTAAACCTGCAGCTGAACTCTGGTCCCCTACCTTTCATGTCCCTACCTCTCCCTCTAGATTGCAATCCTTCAGGCAGAGTCCTCCTCCTTTTGTGTCCTACCTGATCACACACCTCCATTACTGTGCACTTATGCTAAGCATTTGAGTAAACTCAACTTCCCTAATCTCCATGCTCCCATCCATTGACTGACTAAGCATTACCTTGTACTCATAGGGCCTGATTCAGTAAACCGTGATAACTCATATCACGGCCGTTTTTGCGCGAAAATTCAATTCTCGATTGCGTGCAAAAATTCGTGATCGTGCGCAAACGCAAAAATGCGTGCGAAATGTGAATCAAGCCCATACTCTGCTGTGTGATCTGGTTTTCTTGTATTCCTGTATTGTCATATTGCTGTATGTCACCCCTAAATATTGTCTGTAGCCTAAATTAATGTTCAGCGCTGCTCAATATGTTGGCGCTTTATAAATACAATAAATAAATAAAGAAATCGCAAATAGTGAAAACGATAATCTTCCCTGATTTAAAAGTGAAACTTATAATTAACCACTTTGTCCTCCTTGACGTATAAAAACGTCAAGGAGGACAGGCGCGCTCCCGCGGCCGATCGCGCGCGTGCACGCGCACTCCCTGCCGCGGATTCGGTAGCCCAGGAATCAATGTATCGGGCTATGGTGCCCGATCACTGATTCCTCTCCCCCGCTGAAAAAGCGTCAGCTTCTCTCGGAAGCTACGCTTTTTCTGAGACTATGTCCCTCTAAGCGTACATTGTACGCTTAAAATGACGTCATGTAAACAAACTTAAGGTTGCCATCTTGTGGCCAAAGAGTAAAACTACATCTAAAAGTAAAAAAAAATGACACTACACAAATTTTTCCCTAAATAAAACACTATTTACTTCCCACCCTCCCAAAAATACCCACATAAAATGTTTAATAAAAAAAACAAAAAACATTACAATTAAAAAAAACAAAACACATAAATATTTACCTAAGGGTCTAAACGATTTAAATATCTATGTAAAGATGAAATATTTCTATATTTTTTTTTTTTATAAGCTTGTAAATAGTGATGGATGCAAAACGGTAAAAATGCTCTTTTATTTCCAAATAAAATATTGTCGCCATACATTGTGATAGGGACATAATTTAAACGGTGAAATAACCATGACAAATGGGCAATTACAATACGTGGGTTTTAATTATGGAGGCATGTATTATTTTAAAACTATAATGGCCGAAAACTGAGAAATAATGAATTTTTTCCGTTTTTTTCTTATTCTTACTGTCAAAATGCATTTACAGTAAGGTAGCTCTTAGCAAAATGTACCCCCCAAAGAAAGCCTAATTGATGGCGGAAAAAACAAGATATAGATCAGTTCATTGTGATAAGTAGTGATAAAGTTATAGGCGAATGAATGGGAGGTGAACATTGCTCGGATGCATAAAGTGAAAACGACTGAGAGCTTAAAGGGACTCCGAGCTCTGATTAAAAATAAAATTTGAACTTACCCGGGGCTTTCTCCATCCCAGCCCTGGTCGGGACGTCCCACGCCGGCCTCCTGGCTCTTCTCCCGGCGGCTGTCTGCATAGCGTGGGACAGGCCGGGCCCCCGGGCGACACTGGCGAGTGTCGGGGCTTCTTCTTCCCCATACGTCACGAATGACGTCACACGTCGGCCGCCGCGCGTCATGACGGCGGCCGGCGTGACAGCATGGCGCATGCGCGATTAAACCGCGCATGCGCCGTGCTGTCACGCCGGCCGCCGTCATGACGCGCGGCGGCCGGCGTGTGACGTCATTCGTGACGTATGGGGAAGAAGAAGCCCCGACACTCGCCAGTGTCGCCCGGGGGCCCGGCCTGTCCGCGCTATGCGGACAGCCGCCGGGAGAAGAGCCAGGAGGCCGGCGTGGGACGTCCCGACCAGGGCTGGGATGGAGAAAGCCCCGGGTAAGTTCAAATTTTTTTTTTAATCAGAGCTCGGAGTCCCTTTAAGTGGTTAAGTTTGTTAAAAACCAATAGTATATGCAGGGCCGGATTTACAGCTCAGGAGCCTATAGGCACAGAAGCTCTGTCGCCCTAAGCCCCGCCCATCAGCACAAGCCACACTCCCAAGGTACGCCCCCTTTTTTTACTCAAGATACTACCCAAGACAAGTAGAGAATACCAACAATATGCAGATTTTGCCAATGGCGTGTAGAATTTTACCAAAGATAGTCTACTACCAGCAATAAGCAGATACCTGTAATACAAATCACAAGGAAGTAATACTAATAACACACAGTTTCTAATTACAGGCAGGTACTAAGTAGATTTTAGTGATAGGTAGATTCTATCGATAGGAAGGTGGTGGTAGGCTATATGGATGCTCGGTGTGTTGATGCAAATTTGGTTGCAAATAGTCTGCAGGTTGAAAGTTAGACTAATCAAAATCAGCTGCAGTGGCATTTGATTAGTTAAATTTAAATCGGTGAGGTCTCTTTCAGACGGGAGGCTGAATAGTGCGTTTGCCAGGGTGGTAGTGATCGATCAGTCCTAGTGACAGGCAGGCAGTACATTGGTACATTGATCCCCTCCTCCAAGCCAGTGGGAAACTGCTCCGTCGTGCCTCCTCCCCACTTTATAGAAACAGTACACTGGGTGTACTCACATGATGTTACAGTAAGGATTTAGCTTGATCCTTACAGGTGACACTTAGTATAATATGCACGGATTTTGAAGTGGCACACCTTACCTTACCCGTATGTTGGGTGCTTGACCTGGGTGCCAAGCCACGTTACCCCAAAGTCTATAGTCACAAGTAAGATCAGGTCAGCACACCATTGTCACACTGCAGTGTTCTGTTTATTGCAGAAGTCTTTGTCGACTTCTACAATAAACGGAACACTGCATTGTGATAACAGTGTGCTGACCTGATCTTACTTGTGACTTATTATAATAAGAGTCTCATCAGTCCTTAAAGCGGACCTGAACTCAGAACTTCCTCTCTGCTCTAAAAGATAAAAAACGCATAATAACCTTTAAAGAAAAACATTTTTGTTACAGCCGATACAAATCCTGCAATAAATCTGCAGTGTGTCTATTTCCATGAAAGCAGGCATTTTGTTAACATGATGTGCTTTCAAATTAGCTTATCTGCTATGGCAGAGGAAACAGCTGAGAGATCAAATTACAACTTGTGATTAGACACAGATGAGTGGGAATTAGACAGGCTAAACTATCTAAATACATACAGGGTGCACTTCTCTCTGTTTTATCTTCTGTCCTGTTTAAGAGTTCAGGTCAGCCTTAAAGGATACTTTAATCTGAAACATAGCCTCAGATTGATGCCCTGTGTGTGGGGGGAGTTATGCACAGGCTTACCGCACCTCTGTGGCCCAGCCTCTGCCTCTGTTTGCCTGTTATCCTCCCCATTCTATGTGTCCTTGTCGGCACCCTCTGACCCTCACATAATACTCTGCGCATGCATAATATGTCCGTTGAGTATGTCTTGGTGCGGCAGCGTGCACATAAAGCAATTAGACTTCCGAGCTTGCGCAGTCAAAAGGCGCCCAAGCAGAGATACTGTGCATTTGCAGCGTAGTATATCCGGGTCAGAGGGCGCTGACCAGGACCCTTAGAATTGGGAAGATAAAAAGCAAATGGAAACAGCCGCCCTTCCAGGGAGGTGCAGTAAACGTATACACAATTACCCCCATGCACACAGGAATTTGAAGATATATTTAAGGTATTATTTAACCCTTACTGATCTCCCCACTGAGAGACTACATTACTCCCCTCCCCCATCCCCTGTGTGCCTGCTGACGAAATCCTTCCCTTTACACCATCAAGTAGTCCCCCTCCCAATCTGACACCTACAACCTGGAATCCAGCAGTGTTTCCATAGGGCAATTTCAGCAGCACTGACCATCTGTCACCTGACCTGATCAGAGCAGCAATGACATCTTATCAGGTCAGGTGACAGCTGGACAGAGCTGCGATATCGCCCTATGTAAACACTGGGAAGCATCACAGGATTGTCTCAGCAGGGGACACTACTGTCTGTTGTAGTCTCTACTAGGAAAAGGAGAGGGGGATCGGGTCTGCATTAGCAATCAGTCACTTACTCTGTCTGCTTAAAAACTAAGTGTCTGTGTCACTAACTTTGTGGGTTTCTCCCTCTCTCTGGTCTGTGTCCTGTCGCAGCAAGTCAGTCTCACTCACTCTCCAGTCTCCAGGGACCACGGGGCACTGTGTCACACACTGCTGTTTGTGACTGTCACACACGTGTGCAGACATCTTCAATCCCCCAATAGTATACACAGGGGGCGGGGTGGGCTGTAACTATACAGTGCAGGCCAGGGCTATCTCCTACAGTCCTACCTACAGGGCCTCCCCCCCTCCCCGTCTGTCACCTGAAAACAGATTCTGGTTGGCTGTTGGCAGCTTTAATGGACAGGAGAGGTGTCGGTGAGCAGAGCTTTTTGCCTACCTGTGCTGCTGCTGCTGTATTCGTCCTCTTTATCCCCTTCCATCATGGCTCTGGGCACAACAGGCAGGCTAATTTCGCCGGTGAGTGCCTCCACATCCTCTTGGCCGCCCACGTGGTTAGCCACGCTCCCAGCCCCAGGACTTCAGCCGGCAATACAGAAGAACAATCGCTCCGCCCCCCGCCGCCTATGCACGCAGCCTGCTGTTCACTTGCAGCGCTGCGTGCAGGCATGAATAGGGCGGCCGGTGGGTGGGGAGAGCTGCACATAACGACAGACTGTGTGTCTATCACTAGCCGCCTGCCCCTCACTGTAGTTGTGGCCGCGGCCGCCGGATCACGGTGCAAGGAGGAGGCGGCGGGCGGCGCTTGCATTAGTGTTGCATTTTTCATGGTTTCAATTTTAAAGGGACATGAATTAACCCCGCCTTTGGCCAACCAGGCGCCCCTAGGCACGTGCCTAGGGTGCCTTATGGTAAATCCGGCCCTGAGTATATGTATAATCATATGTATAATCATTATAATTGTATAATATTGTGAATAACCTTCATTTATCGTTTCTTCAGGTAATAAATTCTGAAACATTGTTTATAATGGTGAAAAAATATAAGTACATTCATAATAACTGTTGTAAAACATTAGTGAATATTACTAACATTTTACTACAACTAAACCTAACCCTACTCTCACACAGAACCCTCCCACTACCTATCCGGAATCCTTAGACCCCCCTGGTGGTGCCTAACCCTAAGACTCCTCTGGTGGTGCCTAACCCTAACCTCCCCCCCTGGTGGTGCCTAACCCAAAGACCCCCCTGGTGGTGCCTAACAATAATACCCCCCCTGGTGGTGCCTAACCCTAATATCCCCCCTGGTGGTGCCTAACCCTAAATCTCCCCTGGTGGTGCCTAACCCTAAATCCTCCATGGTGGTGCCAAACCCTAAAACCCCCCTTAGTGATCTCTTTATTGTGTGGATAATAATATTTTACACATAGTGACTGTAAAAATATATTACAATTTACTTACTAATTGCTTTATTATGTGAATAATAATGTTTTACAAACAGTAACGGATACAATTTTAAATAGCATTAATACGATAAATATGCTTAGTATTTTTGTAAACGTTATTCGTCACGGGTGCAGTTTGTAAACTTAAATCATCACAAGCGCAGTTTGAAAACTTTAATAGTCTCCTGGCGCCCTTTTTTCCTGTTCGGCACCCATGAAATTATATTTATTATGGGAGTGAATGGCGGCGCCCTTTTTGTCCACTTGCCTCATGCGCCCAAATTTCCTGCTTCCAGCATAAACATGAGAGGTGTAGTCTACTAAAACATAGATACCGTATATACTCGCATATAAGCCGACCCCCCAACTTTTCCCTGAAAAACCAGGGGAAAATGATTGACCCCCATATAAGCCGGGGGTAGGAAATGCTGGCCGCCTATTTCCCAGAGTGTGTCCCAGTATAGCTAGTAAAGTGTCCAGTATGGGTAGGTAGTGCCCCAGTATAGCTAGTATAGTGCCCAGTATAGCTAGTATAGTGCTCAGTATAGCTAGTATAGTGCTCAGTATAGCTAGTAAAGTGCCCCAGTTTAGCTAGTATAGTGCCCAGTACAGCTAGTATAGTGCTCAGTATAGCTAGTAAAGTGCCCCAGTTTAGCTAGTATAGTGCTCAGTATAGCTAGTATAGTGCCCCAGTTTAGCTAGTATAGTGCTCAGTATAGCGCTCAGTATAGCGCCCCAGTTTAGCTAGTATAGCGCTCAGTAAAGCTAGTTAAGTGCCCCAGTTTAGCCAGTACAGTCCCCGCTCCCCATGGCCGCCGCCGCTGCTATTACCTGTTCGCATCTTCTATTTCAGTCTCCGTTCTTGTAAACATTCAGAGCAGCGCGCCCGGCGCTGCTACTGTGACCAGCGGCGAGCCAGGAAAGAGCGGTTCCCATAGTAACAGGATGCTCTTTCCTGCCTCGTCACAGTAGCAGTGCCGGGCGCGCTGCTCTGAATGTTTACAAGCACGGAGACTGAAATAGAAGATGCGGACAGGTAATAGCAGCGGCGGCGGCCATGGGGGGAGCGGGGGACCCGCGGACCAGCGGAGGGGGGGACCCGCGGACCACCATGACTCGCATACAAGCCGAACCCCCAACTTTTGGCCCCCTTTTTGGGGGTCAAAAATTCGGCTTGTATGCGAGTATATACGGTAGTCAAATTTATAAAAATATCTTTAACATGTCTAATAGAGTTTTCCAGTAAATAAACATTCCTGAAATTCAAATGAATAAATCAGTAGGTTATAACATAACAAATTAAGGTTAAACAGTTTCTTTATAGTTAGGGAATAGATTGGTCAGACCGGTGGTCTATAACCCAGTTCAATGGTGGGATCATAAGCGCCTTGTAGCTGAGAGTTGGTCTCCTTAATCAATCAGTCTCTGCACTGGCAAGCCTAATCCGGCCACAATGATGCAAGGTATGCGTCACGTGGTCACCTCCCCCACAATCATGCGCCAAAATGGCCTTAAAGTTGCGTTGAGGGCATAAAACTTAGTCGATTCCTTACGTATGGTGGTTAATCCTCAGTCTGCTGCCATCTACTGGAGGGTTTGTAATAACGTGAGTGCGCATTCAGCGCAGGGCTTTTCTGAATTTTAAAAGGTTTTATGCCATGTCTTGTATTATATATTTTTATTGAGGAATCTGGATTAAAAGTTGTTGGAGTTTGAATACATCAGATCGTTGTGGCTTTATCCATGCGCTAGATCCACCTGGCTTTGAGGTGGTATACATCTGGTGAGCCTGCATTTTTTAGGGATCGGTGGCAGTCTGCACTAGAAGTGGAACAAGAGTGAAAGCACTTTTTCTGCACTATGGGTGTTTGATGCAATTTTGAAAATCCAGCAGTATTGCACTATGTGTCGTTGTTTTTAATCTTGCAGGTCATAAGAATTCAGAAGAGGAGCGCTGTCATATTGATATTTACAGTATGATTATATATTATATGGGGAGTCTGTTTCTTTGTTTAAGGTATCTATCGTATCAGAGTCATGTGACTCACTTTCCCAATAAGTAGTTCTTGACAAATTTATTGCAGTGGGACTCCTAACAATGCTTGTGCTTTCTTTTTGATAATTAGATTGATTAAAGTACATACTGACTTTATCCTGTATAAGCTTTTTAATGAATTGGAGTTGATTCCTCAGCACAGAGCAGGTCACTTGGTCCACCTCTGTTAATGAAGTTCAGCCTTTTGTGGCCAACACTGCAGACTAGCAATCTTAGCCTGTTCCAGTCCCTTTGCTCTATGTTGAAGTGTACAGTACTAATGCTTGTAACATTTCCAAACCCCTCCCCAATCTGTTTATTTTGCTATGTGTACCTCTCATCACCCTGCCCTGAAGTAAATTTCATGGCATGATGTTTTTCCCAGTAGCGCTTGCAAGAGGGTAAATTTGGTATAGAAGGCACAGGGTAATTTCATGACAGAAAAATGGAGGATAAATCCTTATTAAAGGGACTCCGAGCAGTGCAGAAACTATGAAAAGATGCATACCATTTTGAAGCTCTTTTTCTCCTCTTTCCAACGATATATAAACCGCCGCCCTACGCCTTTTAGTATTCGCTATTTCCGCGATCGAAATCGTACCCGCCGCAATTTCGATCACAAAAATAGCGAAAACGAAAAGGCGTAGGGTGGCGCTTTATGTGTCGTTGGAAAGACAGGACGACTTTTCCCCAAAGTCGGCAGCTGATTAGAGCTGCCGACTTTGGGGAAAAGTCGTCCTGTGAAATACAAGTAACTATGGAAAGATGCATACCATTTTGAAGCTCTCTTTCTTCTCTTTCTAACGACACATAAAGCGCCACCCTACGCCTTTTAGTTTTCGTTATTTTCGCGATCAAAATCGCATTTGCCGCGATTTCGATCGCAAAAATAGCTAAAACTAAAAGGCGTAGGGCGGCGTTTATATATTGTTGGAAAGAGGAAAAAGAAAGCTTCAAAATGGTATGCATCTTTCCATAGTTTCTGCACTGCTCGGAGTCCCTTTAAGAAAGCAGTTACGCTTAAAAGACAGAGGGAGGAATGGTTTCTGAATTTATCCCATGAGCTAGATTTGCTACATAAGAGGCATTTCAGAGCCTGGAGCCCAGTGTCCCAGCTCATTTCTACTAAACTATTTCTACTCTCCTGTTTCAAAGTCATCTTAAGGCGATCAAATTCTCCAAGGCTAGGTTTCATTTATGTGGGAATAATCCCTCTACATTATTTGTGAGGAAATTGACTATTTCTACGCCTCCCCCCATTCATTTGGGATATATAATAAGATGGGTAAGCTGGAATGTCTTCCTTCTCAGGTGATATAATTACAGTATTTGAGGCCTATTATTCTGACCTTCTTGGCCGTGCTCATGATGTTGATGGGACAGCATTGGAGGCCTGGCTTGCTGGTTTAAATTTAACCACTCTGAACCCGGAGCAGATAGAATCATTGAATGCCCCTATTACTGAGTTGGAAGCAGGGCTGTGGAGTCAGAGTCATGGAGCCGGAGCAATTTTTGGGTACCTGGAATCGGAGTCGAGAAAAAATGCACCGACTCCGAATTAATTTAAACTGTAATTAAAATACAAAATATGATAAAATGTTCTATTTCTCAGATAATAATCATCATCATAAATAATTTATATACACAGTAATAGCTGTGCTTAGTCCACAAAAATGAAATAAACCAATCAAAAAATAGTTACTGGTACTGCTTCAATAAAGCAGTCCCCGTATTTTTAAAGTCAGATGTGTACACCGGAATCATATATATATTATATATAATAAATATATATATATATATATATATATACACACACACACACTAAATAACATCTATGCTGTAAGAATAAAGCCTGATGTGTAGCTGTGTCACTAATAGAGATGGTCAATGAGATGCAAATAATTCTGTGTTGATGCTGGTTTATGCAAATCCATACACTCCCTTTGCTCATAAAATAAAATAATTTGATATGTTGTTAGAATTTGGTTTTGTGACTGAATTAAAGGGTACCTGAGACGGATGAAAATAATTTTTTTACATACCTGGGGGCTTTCTCCAGCCTCCTTCAGGCTAATCAGTCCCTCGCTGCCATCCTCCACCACCTGGATCTTCTGCTATGAGTCCCAGTAGTTCAGCCAGTCAGCGCGGTCTGGCCGCATGCCGCTCCTACAGCCAGGAGCATTCTGTACCTGCGCAATAGTGCTGTGCAGGTGTAGTACGCTCCCGGCGGCGGAGTGTGTGCATGTGCACTACGCCCGACTGGCTCAAGTACCAGGACCCATACCAGAAGATCCAGGAGGACAGTGCGGGACTGATTACCCTGAAGGGGGCTGGAAGAAGCCCCGTGTATGTATAAAACTTTAATTTTATCTGTCTCAGTGTTTACTTTGTTACACAGTAGTACTATACTCTACATATGCACTCCCCACAGAGCTGCAGGGAATCCACTGAGTATGTTGTGCACATTGAATGAACACAGATGTGTTGTCTATCACCTATAAACCTGGTTCAGATTGTACATGAAGAATGTGAAATAGAGGAAGAATAGCCTCATTCTCCTGCAGAGTACCTGCACATCACTCTTACATGTGTCTACAGTTATATTGCCTAGGACCTGATCCATGTTCAGATTGTGCATGAAGAATGTGTAATAGAGGAAGAACCCCCTCATTCCCCTGCAGAGTACCTGCACATCACTCTTAAGCCCCATCTACATGATACGATTCTTTGTGCGATTCGATTACGATTCTATTTATGATCCGATTAAATCCGACATGTGCGATCAGGATTCGATTCAACTCGATTTGCCATTGTTTTGCAATGGCAAATCGAATTGAATCAAATCGAATTCCGATCGGACATGTTGGATTTAATCGGATCGTAAATAGTAATTGTAATCGAATTGCACAAAGAATCGTATTGTGTAGATTGGGCTTAACATGCACCCACAGTTACATTGCCTAGGGCCTGATAGATGTTCTTTGTTTCTGTCTGTACCTTCTACAAGTACTCTTACCAAGGACTAGTTTTAGTCTATGACAAAGTATTAGAGGCAGAAGATCAGCCGGCTAGCCAGGTAACTGGTTTTATTTAAAACGGAATAAATATGGCAGCCTCCATATCCCTCTCACTTCAGTTGTCTTTTAAAATTCCTAAGCGTTGGCAGTTAAGAGATGCATTTCATGTTACATACTTTCAATCAACTAAATTGTAATATGCAAATTAGAAGAGTCAGAGGAATCCTAACCTGAGGAGTCGGAGTGGGTGGATTTTTGTACCCACTCCACAGCCCTGGTTGGAAGTGTGATCAGCTATTATAACCTTGAAGCCTTCTACCACCTCGAGCCCTGACAGCTTCTCTTCTCAGTACTTTAAGAAAATTGTTGATTTTATGGATCCCCCTCTTACTTTCCTGTACAACTCTGTTTTACAGGGCGCCAACTTTCCTTCTGAAGTGTTGTCAGCAAATCTCACTTTAAGTGTGCTTAAAGCAGACCCAAACCAAACATTTTTTTAATTCAAAATATTTAGTTGCACCACTCTGACACATACAAAGATAAACATTCCTTCAAGCCTATGAGCATTTCAGTGCATGCTTTGCACCCTTCTCTTTTCATAACTAGGGTTATACAGGTGGGAGACATTACTTCTGAGCTTAGTAGGAGGTTTTAGATCATGGGTGTGTTTGTCATAAGCTACCCTCCCTCACAGGGCCGTTGTCTATCTGAAATCTCACACAAGATGAGATCACCTCCCCGTGACATCATCAGTAGCAGCCTGTGTTTTTTTTTTTATTTCCTTCACCAGTCTGCCGGATTCTGTCCCGGTGTTGTGTCTGATTACGCTGCCTGTTGATTTGTGCTGCCCCGCATGCGCAGTAGGAGACTGTGCGGCCACAGTTCCTATTGAATGATGCTGCTGGTGGTAAAATAATAAATATCTCCGCTTCCTCACATCATACACTCCCCAAATGTTCAGGGTAGGGAGGGGACCCCCGAACAACCTCTATGCCAAATTGCAGCCCCCGAGCCCCACTGGTTCCAGAGATAGGTTTCTCTAATCTATCTCCTGAACCAGCGGGGGTCGGGGGCTGCAATGCGGCATAGAGGTCGTTCAGGGGATCCACTCCCTACCTTGAAAATTTGAGAAGTGTATGATGTGTGGAAGCGGAGATATTTATTATTTTACTATTAGCAGTATCATTAACTCCACACTGAGCATGCGTGCTACTCAGTGTGGAAGGGAGCTTCCGGGCAGCGCAATCAGACATTACACCGGCAATATGAAAGGAAGGGAGGGGTTCCTCCAATAAATGTAAAATATTATTTTTAGAAAATAGATTTTATTTCTGAAATCTTGTATTTTTAATTTGGGTCCACTTTAAAGAGGAGCTGTTAGGTATAAGGTCTCACAGAAAAAGAAACACATATCAGTAGCTAAAGATTGGCTGTACTTACCTTACATATGCATTTCACTGTCCACGTTTGGATTTCACAGAATTTTTATATAGTATTTGCAGAGACTGATGCTCCTGACAGCTCATGGCAGGTTCCATGTTTGTCTGTCTCCTGTGAAGCCAAATTTGTCGTCATGTCCTCCCTGCTTCCTGATGATTCGACTCAGAAAAAAGACAACACTACTGTGCAGTGAACATTAATTAGCCATGTGGCTAGGAACAATAGCGGACTCATGCAGTATACTCTGCCCCGAGATTTTTCAGTGCTGTGAGCTGGACTGCGTTGTAACATGAGCCTGTAACTTCTCACTAGCAGCAGAGGAGAGGACCCAAGGTGGGAAGAAGCAGCCCCAGAATGCTTTGCAGTATGGTATGTGGCCTCTCGGGGTCTTAAGAGCTTGGGAATGACGGCCTTGCTGTTCAGCACACATCAAAAGTAAGAGAGATTTTTAACATTTCAATATTGCCTTTTTGGCTTCCTTCTAAACTGTGTAACATAGGAGAATAGAGGTTTAAATTAGCTTTTGCAGCCTGACAGTTACTCTTTAAGGATAGAGAGGGAAGCAGAGAATGTTCTCTCCATCATTTGCTCTGTAATTAGGATTCTAATCTCAGTTAACTTCAATGAGGTGTAAATATGCATTGACATGACATCAGATGGTCTTATAGTGTTCCTTATTCATGTTTTAGTTTCCCTTTCCTGTCCTCTATCTTTCACTTCTTTCATATGGTTTCCCATCTGTTCTGTTCCACCCGATATAAATATTCCACCTTGTGGCGGACAGAGAAGCTGCAGCCCTCATAACACTGCCTACTAAATAGTATATTATACATAGAGAAGCTGGGAAGGGAAGAGGGAACTGTGAACTTATGAGGAAATGGACCAGGAGGCTGAATCTGTGATGGTCCTGCACAGATCAGTACTGATGGGGCCCATACCTATTTGACATAAATATATGGAGGCTGACTTAGGGTTTGAACACAATAGTGCGCTTCTGTCTCCTTATAAGCATTTTTTTTATCAATGGGTATAAGTCTAACATTGATGTGTTTCTAGAATCGGCACAGAAGCACGCTAGTGCATTCAGTCCCATAACTGATCTGATACAAAAGGATAGTTGCCTGATCTGCATACTTGTCTCAAGTCCTCACAAGGCAATACTCACAGATACGATGGAACATGAATGAGCTCCTCACAAGCTGGAATCTACTGTCTCCATAGTAAGTACTGTTTGTTATGACAACTGCTCAATATCAGAGAGGCCAGGAGTGATAAAGGAGCCAGGGGTCATAGAGGCCCCAAGTGGGAGAGGCAAGTAGGACCTCTGGGGCCATTAGGAGAGAGTAATGTCTGGGGACAGCAGTGTACTGGCACTTAGCCATAAAGATAAAGAAACAACCATGAAGGTCAGCTCATCAGTGCAAGGCATACCTAATATACAGCCGCTGGGAGATTTGGGCGCAGGATAAAGCCTATTTACGGCTTACCCTGCTCCTGCACAAGTCAAAGTGGCCCTTATTACTATTCCCCCTCCAGGTCACCATGGATGGTGGGGAATGATGTAAATCGGCTTCCAGCTATTGCTGGTGGGCCAAATTACAGAGTTTTAAAAGTAATTTGAGTGCTGTCTTTTGACGGCGCCCAAATTACTCACTGAGAGCGGCAATACCTATTATGGCCTATGGTGGCGCCGGCTGCACCCAAATCTCCTGCACTGTTTTAACAGCGATCATAGCGCAAGTGGCTGATGGGACATCATTTGAGGATCTGGATATACCAGGTAGGGTTTTCATTTCTTCTTCTCCCCAGCACAGTGCAGCCCCCTCTCATCCCACCCCAGCCCTGCTTTACCCCTCCCATCCAGCGCAAGAGAAATTTTGCCTTTCCATTACTTCAGATATGCACATTAGAAATACACAGGTGAATTGTGGCCTGATATAACTAGCTAGTGGTTCACTCTCTGATCATAAATGATAGGGTAGGGAACAATTCCTACACCACACTACTAACACAACCTAAGTCTTAAGTCTCAACAGATGAGTGAGTGTGCAGTTCTAACCCTAGAACAAAAATATTCCCTCTCTATATGCTAATGAGCAAACCTAAATTTTACCCCCCCCCCCAGTATTGGAAAAGAGACAACCCCCAAGTGTGGGTAGCCAGATGTCCCTTCGAGAATACACTGCAGAACTTTCCTTCCAAATGTTAGATTCTGACTTGAAATCAGCATGGTACTGCCTAATAAAAGGTTACTAGGTTATAGGCCTGAACGATTTTAGGAAAAAAATTGAATTGAGCGATTTCTGTTTGAAATTGCGATTTCAATTCGATTCACGATTTCCTTCAAATCAAGTTTTGTCCTCCCTCTGTGCCTGTTTGTTCCCCCTCTGTCCCCGTCTCTCTTTGAGCCCCCTTTGCCTCTTTATGCCTCCTCTGGGTCCCTCTTTTACCCCCTTTGTGTCTCTGTGCCGGCTTGGTTTCTCTCTGTGTCCCCTCTGTCTCTCTTTGTGCTCCCTCTGTGTCTCCTGTGTCTTTCTCTGTGCCCGCTGTGTCTCTCTGTGCCTTCTCTGTCCCCCAAGATGCATCAGTTCTGGACATAGCTTCAAGCACGAGTCCAGTGATGCCCGTCTTTCCACTTCACCTCCTGCAGACTCTAATGCACAAAATACTTCCTGTATGTCATGTGACGTAGAGGAACCCAGAGTTTTGCCAAGCACAAGAGCCAGCAGACGACAATAGAGGACGGACATCGTTGGACTCGTGCGGAAGGTATGTCCAACACTGCGGGCCGCACGCGCCGGGACTTTAGGGAGGTTTGAAGCCACTTCTTCAATCTTCTCCATGTGGAAATGACGTGATCGCGATGATTGCCACTTTGACTATTCCGAAATTGTGATCTTGGTGATTGCGATTTCGGTTTAAATTCGATTCATCTTTCAGGCCTACTAGGTTAGACCACGTGGTGGCCTTGCAGATATGGTAAATGGAAGCCCAAGTTTGTTCAGCCCAGGAAGATGATAGTGATCTGGTCGAATGTGAATGCACTTTGCCCCGTAACAAACTCATACCTGTCACCCACCTCCCAATAGTACCCTTTGTAGCCTTGGAGACTTCTTTTCTGACCTGAAAAGGTCAAAGGACAAGTGATTGGATCTCCTCCTAAATTTAATTCTGGCTAGATAAGTAAAAATAAAACATTCCTTACATCTAGGGAATAAAATTCCTTCTTTTCATTTTTGGGTTCTGGCAGAATAAAAAAAAATGACTTGACTACGGTGGAAATCATTAGAAATCTTCAGTAGATAAAATGGCTCTAAATAAATAACAACCTCCTCTGAAAATGAGTGAATGCCGATGTAATGGCGGCTAAGAAAGCAACCTTCAGAGTCATACATTTCTCCTCCTGCAAGCGCTCAAAAGTGGCATAGTCAAGGCTTCCAAAACTAACTTAAAATCGCAGGGGGCACCATCTTGTGAACCACTGCTTAGCTATTGACATGGCTCTCATAAATCTGATCACCTGGCCAAAGGTCTGTCCAGAAAGACTGAGATGACAGAGATCTGTACCTTAATTGAGCTGGGTGAAGACCTAGCTTTTGCCCACACTGCAAACCCCCCCCCCCAAAACCCTAAATAAATCTGAAATAGAGACTGCTTTTTAAAAACTTGGTTGCTGATACACCAGGAAGGAAAAAACCTTCCAGACCTTAAAGGGAACCCGAGGTGAGAGTGAAATGGAGGCTGCCATATGCATTTCCTTTTAAGCAATACAGTTGCCTGGCTGTCCTGCTGATCCTCTGCCTCTAATACTTTTAGCCCTAGACTCTCAACAAGCATATGCAGATCAGGTACTCTGACTCAGGTTTTCCTAGATTAGCCATATGCTTGCTCCAGGGTTTTGACTCAGACACTACTCCTGTCAGAAGATAAACAGGACTGCATGGCAACTGGCATGGTTTTCAACGAAATAAATATGGCAGCCTCCATATCACTCTAACCTCAGGCGTCCTTTAATGCAAATCTTCAGGATAACTGGCATTTTACTTCTTAGAAGTATATCAATTACATTTTGTGCTCATCCCTTTCTCTTCAGCAGGACCTTTTAAGGATTCATGCTGGTAAGGTCCAGATACTGTGCATTCAAGTAACACAATCTCTCCTAGACCAGACGATCCTGCATGAAAGGCAGATGCCACAGATCCTGCAATGCTATACTCTGTACTAAAGGAAGTCACAGTCACTTGGGCCACCAAGGGGTGATTTCGATGACTGTGGTCAACTGCTGTTTGATTTTACTCAATACTCTGGAAAAAAGACTGAAGGCAGGGAATGCATAAACCAACTTCTGACCACAGGGAACTAGGGAAGCGACCAGACAGTCCACTGGAACAGGCTGATGCAGAGAGCAGAAATCTGACATTTGCATTCTGCAGGGATGCAACAAGATCCAGAACAGGAAGACTATATCTTTCTATGATAGTTTGGAAGACTGGGTTTTAGTTCTCACTTGCCTTTCACCACCCTGCGCTTGCTGACAAGGTCTGCCCAAGAATTGTGTGTACCATTTACGTGTAATGCTCTCAGCGACTTGACATTTTCCAATTCCCGGGAGAAAATCTGCAGAGAAAGGCTCAGTAATAGCAAAACTCTAGTCCCCGTATTTGTTTTAATAGAAAAATGTCATTTTGTCAGAAAGAATGAGAACTTCTCTGCCCCAAATTAGTGGAACAAAATGATCTAGTGCTAACTTCACTGCCACGAAACTGAAGTTCGAAGATTGGCCTGACATTAGGTTGGTCAACTCACCCTGTATATGGGAAGACAGACAATGTGCCCCCATATCCTGGAATTAGTCATAATGCAAAGAGATGCACCTGAGACCAATCCAGACCCCTGGACAAGTTGGCCTGATTTGTTCACCAGACCAAATATTCCTCTATAGAATGAGAAATACAAATAAAGTTTTGAAGTGAATTCTGATGAAGATCTCAGGTCTTTAACAGAAATTGCTGAAGAAACCAGGAATGGTACTTTGCCCATTTCACCGCTGCCATGAAGGTGGTCATAAGACGGAGGTACAAGGACACTTTCCTAATAAGCTCCATCCTAGAGCACAACTGTTGTAGAGTGCGCTCACCATTTTGGTTATGAAAGTTGGAGGTGTGAACATCTATGAACATGGGTGTTTCAAGTAAATACAAGCCGAGTTTGTTGCATGGTACTGCAATCTCCTTTACTAAACACATCACAATGAAACAGTTCTGTGCTCCAGCACCTTATTGGTAGTAGAGAAAGTTTCCTCGAGATGGTCTGATGTGTATAGATGGAGCTCAGTGTTGGACCTGAAACCAAAACCTGGAAGGAGTAAAAGTGGAGAGCTACACATGCAGTTTGTGTTTAAAAAAAAAAAAAAAAACAGACTACAAAACATGCTTTTACAATGAAAACTTTACTGAGGTACTGGACAGCCAGGCCTTCAGTTACAAATAGAAAATGTAAGAATTAGTTGAAGGCACATCATCTAAATAAAACTGTATACATATATATATTTTACAGAGTCATAAATAAGTATAGAAGACCCGTGCGTGGCAGGATGCAGAATCAGTAGCACGCACGTGTCATAATAACTTAATAGCAAACCTGTCCAACAGATCACAGACCATGAAAGGTGATCTCACTGGGTACATTTATGATTAACCTTAAAGAAGAGAGGAGTCAGCAACTCCTCTTGACCCCTTTGTTGCCAGATCACATGCACTTGTATCCAGTGAAATGTGTTGCAGAATTCCCTGACAATTAAGGGGTGGGGGGGGGGGGGGGGGGGATTAAAATACCTGAGATACAGTATGGCATTGAAAGAGCACTGAACACAATGCAGGAGAAGCGGCATCCAGCAGTGGAGCACACTAATTATTAGTGTATATATGAAGAGCAAGGCACTGAACGACATTGCATAAAAAATGATTTACCATAGTGATGTACATCATGTAAAATGGCTCTGCAGTGTAGGCCACAATGACAGTCACTAAAAAGAGGAGAGCTTCTCTTGCCCTCAGACATACACATGGATAGTTAGCTACCCTGTCACACTTTCATCTTTGGTTGACTGTATCACTGAAAAGCACTACAGGAACAATGGCTGGAGACAGACACTACATGCCAGAGGGCGAGCTTATACTATGGGCTGCATGTACGAGAAGATGCAATTAAAGTTTACCAGAGCTGAACTATAAAAAAAGATTTATACATACCTGGGGCTTTCTCCAGCCCCATCCCCTCGGAACTCTCCCACGCAGCTGTCCTCTGCTGCCCGCAGCTTCTGGAACCGGGTCCCGTCACTGCCGTCAGTTGGCTCCAGTCTACGCACGGGAAGCGCAGCTACTGGAGAGATACGTAGGGGCCGCACTCCTCGTGCGTAGACTGGAGCCGACTGATGGCAGTGACGGAACCCGGTTCCCAAAGCTGCAGACAGCAGAGGACGGTGGCGTGAGAGCGATCCAAGCGGATGAGGCTGGAGGAAGCCCCAGGTATGTATACATTTTTTTTTATAGTTCAGCTCTGAGTCCCTTTAAAGGACAACACAACTAAAGTGAGAGGGATGCTGAGGCTGCCACACTTATTTCCTTCTAAACAATAACAGTTGCCTGCCTTGTCCTGCTGATCATTCTGACATAGTATCTAATTCACACACCTGAAACAAGCATGCATCTAATCTTGTTGGATTTTTTTTGTAAGAAACATCTGATCTGCATGCTTGCTGAGGGTCAATGGCTAAAAGTATTACAGGCAGAGGGATCAGCAGGGCAGCCAAGCAATTGTTCAAAAGGAAATTCATATCCCTCTCACTTCACTAGTCCTTTAAGCTTTACCAGTCAAGTAAAAATTTGGAAAATGACTGACTACTATGTTTACTAGACATCACTGATGTTCGTACGTTAATTTAAAAGGGCGCTGTCACAAAGCTAAACACTGGAGTAAATAAGAACCAGCCATTCTCCAACTTGTGCTCAATACTCGATTCTACAGAATTACACAGTAAGCAGGTTAGCTCCGCTATCCCACATAATACGCGCTAGGAAATGGCTGCTTCCATCACAGTCTTGTCCATTTGTTTTTCTTTGTATTGGAATCCTTATAGTGTAACTGCAAAAACACGCACATGTAAAGAAAATAGAAATTTGGCCAGCGTAATGTACATTATTAATCTTGGCCCAAAAGGTCACCACACACTATCATATGTGTTTAATAGGCTAGACAACAACTCAAAAAAAAAAGTCTGACTCCTTTTCACTTCTTTTTAGAAGTGTGATTACAGTTACACTTTACATAGGTGTGTATGATAGTTCAGGCACAGCAGCACAAGAGTAAAATATAGGTAGAATACTGATGAGAGCAGTGAGGGCTCATTCACACTTGTGCAGTTTCCTGCAAGATGCACTTGGGATCACCACAGAACAGTTGGAAATCAACTGTTTTCATGAATGCACTGCTGTGCAAGATAGTAAAAATATCCAACTAAGGGTCATTTTATGAAGCTGCAAAGAATTTCTCAGAAAGGGCACTAATATTGAATGCATCTGTTTGGTTCACACTCTAATTTGTTTGACGGCTATGTTTTAATACTGTAAATAAAAGTAAGAGTGGTGCATTTCATGGATTTCCTGAAATCTTGCAATTTTAAACCGCAAAATTAGAGATAACAACTCAAGACTCTTCACTAAATATAACTATGTTGCACTGGGGAAGCATAAAAAGTTGTCATTGCTGATTCTCGGACATCCAGGTTTCACAGCAAAAATTGTGAAGGTCCCTGACACAGGAAGTGAATGGAAAGGGCACAGGCAGCAGGAACAACACAATACAAGCAGTTTCAAACCTGCAATACGTGACGCTATATCAGGACCTGATCCTGATGAAGCATCACAAATAGCAGGCACGAAACGGCTGTCAATCTCTGCTGCCTTGTGTGACCTCTCTCCTCCTTGGATGGATGTGTTTGCCAATGCAATGCCTTTTAAAGATTTGTAATAAAGCACTTTCCTATTTGATGAAGCTGTTCCTATTTGATGAAGTAGACACGTTTGTATTGGTGAGCTGCACTCACTGGTTTTGTGTCACTAATCCTGTGCACCAGCAATAAAAGAGTTACAACTGCTCTCTGTAGTATTAAGGAAAAAATGTTTGGCTGGAGTTGGTTTAAAAAAGAAAATATGCAAACTGTATTCTGCTCTCTAACTTTTCCTAAGTTTATGCACAGGACAAACTAGGAGGTATTAATGTGTTTTATTTTCCAGCACAAACACTAAAATTACAGGAGCAATAGGCCTGAACAATTTTAGGAAAAAAATGAATTCAGTGATTTTTGTCTGAAATCACGATTTCAAATCGATTTACGATTTCCTTCAAATCAAGCTTTGTTCCCCTTCTATGCCTCTCTGTTCCCCTCTCTCTCTTTGTGCACCCTCTGGGTCTCTCTTTGTGCCCTCTGTCCCCCAAGCTGCAGCAGTGCTGGACATACCTTCCAGCAGGAGTCCAGCGATGCCCGTCTATCCACTTAGCCTCCTGCAGGCTCTAATGCACGGCATACTTCCTGTATGTCATGTGACATACAGGAACAAGGAAGTATGCCGTGCACAAGAGCTGGCAGACGGCGAGAGAAGATAGAAAGCATTCGACTCCTGTCAGAAATTATGTCCAACACTGCCGATGCTGTGGGCCGCACGCGCTGGGACTTGGGGGACGCTTGAAGCCGCTTCTTCAAACTTCCTCCATGTGGAAACAACGTCATTGCAGAAATTACTACTTTCAGGATTACTAAATTGTGAGCTTGGTGATCACGATTTCGATTTAAATTTGATTTATCTTTCAGGCCTATGAAGCACTATTGCGAAAAACTGTAAAATATATAATAAATGTAAGCACATACAAGTAAGCAGGATGTTTTCTTCTAGAGTAAGATGAACTATACATTTATTTTCTCCTATGTTGCCGCCACTTATGGTAGTTTGTAGAAATCTTATGGAACTGACAGTTTTTTTTAGTCAATCTCTTTATGGGGGATTCTCAGTATTTAATTTATTCTTTTACAAAAGCCCTCCCTGGAAAGGATCTATACAAAGATGCAGACCACACCCCCACCTGTTTGCACAGTATTCTGGCAGTTGGACTGAGCAACTGCTGTTCACCAAGTGCTTTTGAAAATAAAGAAAACCCTGATAATTCCCCATGAGGAGATAGGCTAATCCAAAATCTATGAGTTCTGTCAGTTTTTTACTATCTACTATAAGTGACTGCAACATAGGAGAAAATTAATTTATAGCACATTTTACTGTGAGAGAAATGTACTTTTTATTTATATGCTTTCATGTATTTTACATTTATTTGTGACAGTGGCCCTTTAAAAATGTAGTGGAGTTTTTTTTCTAAAGCTTTATATAAATGAGCCTAAAACTAGAAATTAACAGCAACTGTTAAAAAGTCAAAATCTAAAGGAGAATGGTGTTAACATGGGCACGGGTGACAGTCACATCCGAAGGCCATTGCTGGATCTAGAAGCCACTGTATGTGCATCCGCAGTAATTTGAGTTTGACTAGTCCATCAAATTCTATAAGTTTCTCAACCACAGACTGTCGTAGGGATCTGTAGCCACTTCACTAAACTGAATACCTCAATACAAAAAACAGGAAGGGTTTTCTTAAATCCTCTATATCGCACACTGCAAAGTATCTTAATGAAAAACCTTATCTCTCAGAGTAAGGGGCGGTTCACACTTGTTTAACCTCCCTGGCCCCAGGTGGGGCGATTTTCATCATGTAAAGTGCTGTGCGCGCAGCTAGCACTTTGCTAGCCGCGCGCACAGCTCGATCGCCGCCGCTCTGCGGTGATCGCCCGCACGCAGAGGCAGAAGAGGGCCGCCCCCCCCCCCCGCCAGAGCCCTGCGCTGCCCGGACCAATGAGTTCCGGGCAGCGCTATGGGCTGGATCGGATGCGCCTGACGTCAGGACGTCGGCTGACGTCCATGACGTCATGCCGATCGTCGCCATGGCGACAGGAGAAGCCAAACAGGGGAACGCGTTGTATACGCGCTCCCCTGTTTGCTATTGATGCCGGCGACGATCGCACTAGAGGGACACATGCGCCCTCTAGTGGTGTTTAATGTAGCTACCACTCTGGTAGCTTTACATTAAACAAAAAAACAAAAAAAATGTAAAAAAAAAATGATTTTTTTGTCCATTTGAAAAAAAAGTTAACCGCCAAGGAGGTTAAAAAAAAGTATCCGTGGCTCCGTTTTTTGGCCCGGACCAAAACCACTGATACCAATGTTAAAATAGTGGCCATCTTCACATACTTCAAAAACCGGATCCGGTTTGAAAAACTGAACGGAGAGTCCAGATTTGCAACATTTTCAGGGGGCCCGGATACCCACGCAACCAATAAAAGGCAATATAAAAATGTATCTCCCTCTACACAGGCTACTTTGCACACAAATATGGAGGGAGAACAGGACTGCCTACTGCCTGCTCCTCCCCTCAACGTCACCTTTACAGACCTTCCCCCCCCCCCCCCCATAGGTTGCACCCAGGTAGCCTGGAGGGGATAGCAGCCAGGAAGGGGGGGAGCGGGGACGGGGCTAAGCAGCGAGCGGGGAAGCAATTACCTACTTCCTTCCTCTGCTCGCCACATGACTTCCTGCCCACTGAAGTATAGAGGGCGGCATTGCAGGAAGTCACGCGGCAAGTGGTGGAACGCAAGGAAGGTAATTGCTTCCCCGCTTGCTGCATTTGCAAATAGCTGGAGGGGGAGCGTGGATGGGAACACAGGTGAGGGGGATCGACTTCCTCCCCGTCGCTGTGCCTGTTGCCCCCCTTCCTGGCTACTACCCCCTCCAGCTCGGCGCCCCCTCCCCACCGGCAGCCAGGGCTGGGGGCATGTTTTTTAAAAACGCAAACGGCCTGGAAACGTACAGTATGCTGCAAAAGGGCAGCACGGATCAGTATGCATTCCGGTTTTTGAAAACTGCAGTCCGGACCACGGATTGCATTCTGCTACCTGACCTAGTGTGGACCAAGCCTAAAACTACTGAACACTTTAAACAGGACCATTCTCAGCTGTATATTAAAGGTTCCAAACATATGCTTCAAAAAGCAACATCAATTCTTTGCATTTCCACAAACGACCCTTAGGATGTCAGTAATGATACCAATGTGGTATCATTCATAACAGCAAAAATGAATAGCACAAATAAAATCAGAGAATGCAAAAAGGAACCCCAATAAAGCAGTTAAACTAGAAAATCTTTCCAACTCTGCCCTTCTATACAGCCCGTGTAAAAGCATAACCATTCACAAAATGGACTGGCACTATGAAACGGTCCCACGGCCAAACATTTTCAGTTACACAGCATTAAATATTTGAATTACTGCCACCTGTACAATACTTTGTCTTATATAACAACTTAAAGGTAATATTGGTGTGTAAGGCTTCAATAAATGTAAACACAAATTGCATTCGTGTAGACATTAACATTCCCCAACTATTTAACTGGGTTTTAGTGACAGTCTTTATGGAATCAAAAAGAGCACAGCATTCAGGTTCTGAAAACAGACCAAATCAAAATGGATGTGATGTCTAGTAGACACCTTAGAGGTAATGTGACTGCTGTATTGTTTATAAGCAGCTGCTTCCTATTATTTCCATCTGCACAATGTCAGTTTACAGAAGTAGGAGCTGTGGTACTGCAGCTACTGACTAGTAGCCCTGCCGCTGTGTCTTTGTACGACAAGCTTATAAAAGACAAATAGCTACTGATTCAGTACTCATTGTTCAGCTAACAAAAAAGCGCAAAATGCATTGACATGAATGGGGAGCTACATTTTTCACGCAGACAAAATTAAATATATGTTTATAAAAGGGGGGATTTCTTTGGCATAAAACTTAAACAGCGTTTACCTGTCTGGCAAACAGTACCTAGCCTGAGATACAAAGTTATGGATATAAACACATATACACACAAATAAACCCTGAGCAGACACTCAGGCCCCTTCTGCCCAAAGGGACGATGTTATCGGGCAGCAAATAGTGCAAAGATTAGCAAAGGTTAAAAGAACAAAAAGACAAATCTGTTTTTGTCTCATCCCTTCCCCACATACATATAGATAATATATATATATATTTATATACTTTATACTGTTCACACATGCTATTGCTCTGCTTATGGCCTTTTCAGCCAGCAATGTGTAAAGCTCTGCAGAGAAGACAATAAAGTGCTGAGAGCGCTGTAAGGAATCAGCTCACGGACACAGAAGAACCTACTTACACTGAATGGAAAACCAAACCAACCCTATGCTGATATGGGACTGAGAACAACATTGAACAGTGCAGGGCTCCCAGTGTTCACTGTACATTTGGGTCCCAAAGAAATACAAGTACAAGCTACGGGGTATAACCATTGATATGTCAGCCAGTCAGTGCAGCTGGGCGATGAACACGGTAGTAGACGGGGCAGTCTTAACATCCCTATGACACTTGGTCCTCTGGTATGATGGATAGTGCACTGTAGGAGAATTCAAATATTGCCTTCCTCTTGTTATGGTATGTTGCACAGTGTTTTGGTGGTCACAGTTGGTAAGATCCAAGTTATCACGGCTTTTCCCACAAAAGTTGCTGGAGTGTTGGAGCAGTGTTGTGGGGTATTGTTTGCTGGTCTGATATTGGGATAATAGGCTCACATTTCAGCCTGTACCCCAGAAGCCGTGCTCTCCTCCAAACTGGATGACACTCTGACGTTCTCCTGAAGGAGAGGGATCTGGTGCTTTCAGTTGTGCTTTCATAAGCATTTCTTCTATAATTTCTCGAACATTAAATGGCTGGCTGGGAAGGCTATCACTGGGTGAGAGGATGCTGTCAAAATTGTCATTATATAATGCACTCTGTTCCTGCATATTTGAAGTTGGAGGGCTGTAAGTTAGGTCTAAAACATCTGGGTCTGAAAGTTGGGTTGGACGGTAAAAAGGTAGGGATAGGTCCAAAGATGAGGGTCCTAAAAGCACAGGGGGCAAAGAGGCATGCTCCGCAGCTCTTCGAGCAGCTTCATGTTTTCTTTTCACATTCATATCCATCTGTTTCAGCTCTTCTCGAACTTTATACACACAGGATTCTGGAATTTTAATGCCTAAATAAGAGAGAAAAAAATGCCATTGAAGTACTGTATCACTGGTAAAAATAACATAGTTTAAGTGTACAAAACAAACTATACAGCAGTACTTGAAAAAGCCAGCAAACCTTTTTAACCAATAACCTCCCTAGTTGTATGGACAAGCCTGACTTGTGGAAAAATCGCTGAAAACGGTATGGACGAGTCAGGCTAGTTCAGCAGTTCTAAGGCAGGGTTCCGCTTTTCACATTAATTTTTCACATTAAAATTTGTGTTTGCATGTTATGGAAACCTGCATGAAAACATGAATTTTAATGCAAAAAAAAAAAAAAAAAAAAGGCAGTGTTCTCCCCAGGCTTTTTTAGCTGGATGCTACACCCGGCTAGTTTTGTTAAGCATTCGGCTGTCGTCAGCTCATCTCCTCCTATGCTGTAAGCAGAGTTGTGCAGAGAAGCACCGGCCCTGCATTCTCTCATCTCACCCCACCCAGCTACCTTTTCATGCCACCCAGCTGCAAAACATTCCTGGGCAGAGCACTGAAAGGAATGTGAAAAACTGCACATTTTCTGCCAAAAAGCTTAATAGTGGGGACACTGTGGCCTGGCAAAAAGGGAAAATTAATTTAAATTGATTTTTTGACATGATTTTATGTTGAAAACTTTTATTAAACTCAAAAAGTATAATAGACAAATTTTGGTAAGTTAAATGCAAAAATGTAATCAATATTAATTGAATCAGTTTTTGCATGGAAATTCAGAAGAAATTGAACGCCAAGAAGGGTAATACATTTGCTATAGCATATCAACGCCAGCTGAGATTTCATGTAAACCTCATTAACATAGATACATACACTATACGTACGCGCACACACCATTCCTAAACCATAGGCTTTACAGTGTACTTGAAGTGTAAATTTGAAATAAACAAAAAAACAGTAGTAGGAAGCCTTTGGATATTTCAGAAACTTTCTGGGTTCTTTTACACCCCTCCATTACCGCCCTTGGTTCCTCATACTCAACAAGACCTTACTGAATAGGGTTCTTGTGGTCACATTCTCGCTATGTATGAGTGCATCTTTAGTAGGCATTCGTAAAGTCCACCCAAACCAAGTATGATGAAGCCGATTGAGCATGGCTTTTTATCTCTGTGCACATGCACTTAGTTCTACTTGGCATGCTTGAGCCTTACCTGTGCATGACCAGTACAGATAAAATTGTACGCAAACGGAAGAGCAGCCACAAGAAGAACAGGGTCCTGGGCAGAAACTGAGAGCTGGAAGAGGATCCGGGAAGCCTCTGGACCATCCAGAAGCTTCTTATTACTGAAACAAGTATCCAGATTTTAACCCTTTCCTCCCCCCAACTTTGCTTTAACATGGAGCTGGCCCACTCTTTCCACAAGGTTTAGGAGTGTGTTTATAGGAACATTCTTCCAAAACAGCATTTGTGAGGTCAGGTACAGATATTGGACTAGAAGGTAACACATGAAACTGGCTCATCCATGTCTCTATGGACCTTACTTTGTGCACTGGTGTGCAGTCAGGTTTGAACAGGAAGGGACCATACCCAAAATGTTCCAATAAAGTTGGAAGCATAAAATTGTCCAAAATGTCTTAGTATCCTGAAGCATCAGGAGTTCCTTTCACTGTGACTAAGTGTGCAAGCCTAACTTCTGGAAAAAATCTTAAACTTGGCCTAATGAAGTCAGGCAAGTACCATTCTCTTGGCATCCACAAGACAGCTAGACAGAGAAGCATGACTGGGCACTCCAGAGATCACATCTCTACTGCTCTAGGGTCCAGTGGCAGGGTGCTTTACACCACTGCATCCTGCTTTGCATTGCACTGGATGATGTAAGCTATGGATGCTGAAGCTTAGTCAAATATTGTCTTCAATCAAGTAGAAATACTAAGTAATGAGAACTCCATTAAAGCAGACCTGAACTCAGAACTTCCTCTTTGCTCTGAGATAAGCAACAGCATAAAAACCTTTAAAAAACATTTGCTATATCTTACAGAAAGCCTACAATAAATCTGCATTTTGTACTTCCTGCTTTAATGGAAGCAGACAAAGGGTCAGGTGTCCTTTAAGTGTTTAATCAAGTTAATTACATTTGAAGAAGGATTATGAACGATGTGATTGCACTCAGTGAAGCTCATTGTATGTGTAGGGTGCAGCTGCATCCACTGCTCACATAGGGACCACTTATTGACATCAGCTTTAACACTGGCTCAGGGGCATGTCAATATGTCTGCAGTATGCGCAAGCAACAATATCTGTTTTCTGTATATGGTGTGTGCATCTGCTTGCTTCGTGTGTGCACGTGAGCGGCTTGGTACTGGTGTTTATTGCCAAGGGTGGCACGCTGCAGCCCTACACCAGACCCTGAATCCCAGGGAAAGCACTCAGAAGAGCCTACGAGTGGCCCACATACAAGGTAAGCCCATGTAACTAAATTAATCTATGCTGTGAAAATTACATCGGGACGTGAATTCAATTGCTTTTTATCAATATTAAAGATAAATTGTTTTACACTTTCAGAGGCTTTTTATTTGAGGGATACTGTGGATGTCAGGGATTGTACTTTTACATTGGAGGAAGAATCTGTTCGTTAACTGAGTGGAGGTCTAACCGGATGGTGAGTCTCATACTAAGGGTGTGGTGGCGGCTGTCCTATCTACGCACCAGTAACAAGATCACAACAGATTAGGAAATGTGGCCATAAAATAGAGTTCCAGTGATTGACATGGGCACTTTATATATGCAAATTGCATCCAGGACAGTGTCCCATATGCAATTCACTTTTTCTCCTAAGTTATCTCCTAGGAGATAATTATCATTTTCTCTTTAAAATAACTTTTAAGTATTTTACAATTGAAAAATACCAAAAAGTCAACATTATTTTAAGTATTTGCTTGCTTGCCAGTGGTTTAACCAGCTGAGCGGTCTGGACGAGCTCAGCTCGTCCAACACCGCCAGAGGCTGCCGCTCAGGCCCTGCTGGGCCGATTTTAATGAAATAAAAAGCAGCACACGCAGCCGGCACTTTGCCAGCCGCGTGTGCTGCCTGATCGCCGCTGCAGCGCGGCGATCCGCCGCGTGCAGCGGCGAAAGAGGGTCCCCCCAGCCGCCCGAGCCCAGCGTAGCCGGAACAAACAGTTCCGGCCAGCGCTAAGGGCTGGATCGGAGGCGGCTGACGTCAGGACGTCGGCTGACGTCCATGACGTCACTCCGCTCGTCGCCATGGCGACGAGGTAAGCGAAACACGGAAGGCCGCTTATTGCGGCCTTCCGTGTTACTTCTGGCCGCCGGAGGCGATTGGAAGAACGCCTCCGGAGCGCCATCTAGTGGGCTTTCATGCAGCCAACTTTCAGTTGGCTGCATGAAATAGTTTTTTTTTTATTTAAAAAAACCCCTCCCGCAGCCACCCTGGCGATTTAATCAGAACGCCAGGGTGGTTAAAAGGCATATTACTGACAAGAGCCCATATGCAATTATTTTTTTCTCCTGAGTTTTCTCCTAGTTGATATTTACACATCTTGTCATACAACACCTTTAAATCCACCAGCAAGCAAAAGTTTGAAAATATCACCTAGGCGAAAACGCAGGAGAAAAGGTCAATTGCATATGGGCCAGTGTGCGCAGCGCTACCTCTGTGTTTTGGAATCTTTGTACATTTTGGAGCTGACGAACCACCAGCACCTGTTGAAAAAGGTTGTCACCCATTGATCTATCTTCTGTTTAACCTGCTGAGCGGTCTGGACGAGCTCAGCTCGTCCAACACCGCCAGAGGCTGCCGCTCAGGCCCTGCTGGGCCGATTTGCACCAAATAAAAAGCAGCACACGCAGCCGGCACTTTGCCAGCCGCGTGTGCTGCCTGATCGCCGCTGCAGCGCGGCGATCCGCCGCGTGCAGCGGCGATCCGCCGCGTGCAGCGGCGAAAGAGGGTCCCCCCAGCCGCTCGAGCCCAGCGTAGCCGGAACAAACAGTTCCGGCCAGCGCTAAGGGCTGGATCGGAGGCGGCTGACGTCAAGACGTCGGCTGACGTCAATGACGTCACTCCGCTCGTCGCCATGGCGACGAGGGAAGCGAAACACGGAGGGCCGCTCATTGCGGCCTTCCGTGTTATCTCTTGCCGCCGGAGGCGATCGGAAGATCGCCTCCGGAGCGCCCTCTAGTGGGCTTTCATGCAGCCAACTTTCAGTTGGCTGCATGAAATAGTTTTTTTTTTATTTAAAAAAAACCCTCCCGCAGCCACCCTGGCGATTTAATCAGAACGCCAGGGTGGTTAAAGTCTAATTCATTCTATAGTATTAATCCCCCCTACTGTTTTTCGGTAAATATAGGATACTGGTGGACTTATGTATCTTTGGTGGATGGGTATTTCTGCCCATTTGGGGACAGGATAATCTCCCCATCTGTGCATATAGTGGTTGCCTGTGGCGGCGTCCCATGTTTCTGAGTAAAATTTCCACTATTCATTGCTACTTATACCAATCAATAGTATTACACTATCCAGGGCTCTCAAATTTTTCTTTTTGTCTTACATATATTTCAGTAAAGTTCATCTTTAATTGAGGTGTGTTAGGATTCCCAGGTCTGTCTGTCTGTCACTGCAGTGATGACCTGGCAGTGGATAGGATTCATCCTGCACATTACTGCATTGTGTGCTTGAGTGTCTGATCACCTGCAGGGTGATTGTCTCTTTAGTGGGAGCATTTAGGGTTTTGACTTCCCAGCAACCTTTGCTGTTGCATTCAGCAGTCTAGCTTAGTTCTAGTGCAGCTGCTGTACAGCTCCCTGATCCCTGTACGCCTGTTCCTGTCCTGAGCTCAGAGTTCCTGGATTCCATGCCTGTATGTCTGTTCCTGTCCTGAGTTCCTGGATTCCATGCCTGTATGTCTGTTCCTGTCCTGATTTCCAAGCCTGTATGTCTATAAAAACAAGGAACACCAAGAGCCCCAATAGTGTAATATGTACTGGTAAATGGTTACTAGATAGAGTAAATATTAATACTCACAAACCAGGGTTACCATTAGGCAACCACTGTAAAGGCAGGTGGGGAGATTTTCCTGACCCCACTCAGGAATAAGAAGTCGCTCTCTGTAGATGTGAAAAAAGGGGGTTCAACCCTCCACCCAGGGTGGACTCAATATTATGCAGGAGAACAGAGGCGCCAAAAAGATAAAAGGAAGCTAAATGAGCTTAAAAACCAAATTCTTGGTAAATAGAGGAGGTAGTGGTGGACTTACCTCCTCCAAGTAGACACACAACAACTGTAGTAAAGACCGTCAATATATTTTATTTATGAACTGCAAATATGCAACGTGTTTCGCAGGTTTGATCCCGCTTCATCAGGCAATAACAACGGAGCAATAGCATATGTGGTCAGTAGAAGAGCCAGGCACCTCTGGGAGCTGGGAGGTGCCTGGCTCTTCTACTGACCACATATGCTATTGCTCCGTTGTTATTGCCTGATGAAGCGGGATCAAACCTGCGAAACGCGTTGCATATTTGCAGTTCATAAATAAAATATATTGACGGTCTTTACTACAGTCGTTGTGTGTCTACTTGGAGAAGGTAAGTCCACCACTACCTCCTCTATTTACCAAGAATTTGGTTTTTAAGCTCATTTAGCTTCCTTTTATCCTTTTGGCGCCACTGTTCTCCTGCATAAGCCTGTATGCCTGTTCCTGTCCTGAGTTCCTGGATTCCATGCATGTATGTCTGTTCCTGTCCTGACTTCCGAGTTTCTGGATTCCATGCCTGTATGCCTCTTTTGTCCTGAGTTCCTGGATTCCATGCCTGTATGCCTGTTCTGTCCTGAGTTCCTGGATTCAATGCCTGTATGCCTGTTCTGTCCTGAGTTCCTGGATTTCATGCCAGTATGTCTATTCCTGTCCTGAGTTCCTGGATTCCATGCCGGTATGTCTGTTCCTGTCCTGAGTTCCTGGATTCCATGCCTGTACTGTCCTGAGTTCCTGGATTCCATGCCTGTATGCCTGTTCTGTCCTGAGTTCCTGGATTCCATGCCTGTATGTCTATTCCTGTCCTGAGTTCCTGGATTCCATGCCTGTATGCCTGTTCTGTCCTGACTTCCTGGATTCCAAGCCTGTATGACTATTCCTGTCCTGAGTTCCTGGATTCCATGCCTGTATGCCTCTTTTGTCCTGAGTTCCTGGATTCCATGCCTGTATGCCTGTTCTGTCCTGAGTTCCTGGATTCAATGCCTGTATGCCTGTTCTGTCCTGAGTTCCTGGATTTCATGCCAGTATGTCTATTCCTGTCCTGAGTTCCTGGATTCCATGCCGGTATGTCTGTTCCTGTCCTGAGTTCCTGGATTCCATGCCTGTACTGTCCTGAGTTCGTGGATTCCATGCCTGTATGCCTGTTCTGTCCTGAGTTCCTGGATTCCATGCCTGTATGTCTATTCCTGTCCTGAGTTCCTGGATTCCATGCCTGTATGCCTGTTCTGTGCTGACTTCCTGGATTCCAAGCCTGTATGACTATTCCTGTCCTGAGTTCCTGGATTCCATGCCTGTATGCCTCTTTTGTCCTGAGTTCCTGGATTCCATGCCTGTATGCCTGCTCTGTCCTGAGTTCCTGGATTCCATGCCAGTATGTCTATTTCTGTCCTGACTTCCTGGATTCCATGCCGGTATGTCTGTTCCTGTCCTGAGTTCCTGGATTCCATGCCTGTACTGTCCTGAGTTCGTGGATTCCATGCCTGTATGCCTGTTCTGTCCTGAGTTCCTGGATTCCATGCCTGTATGCCTGTTCTGTCCTGAGTTCCTGGATTCCATGCCTGTACTGTCCTGAGTTCGTGGATTCCATGCCTGTATGCCTGTTCTGTCCTGAGTTCCTGGATTCCATGCCTGTATGCCTGTTCTGTCCTGAGTTCCTGGATTCCATGCCTGTATGTCTATTCCTGTCCTGAGTTCCTGGATTCCATGCCTGTATGCCTGTTCTGTGCTGACTTCCTGGATTCCAAGCCTGTATGACTATTCCTGTCCTGAGTTCCTGGATTCCATGCCTGTATGCCTCTTTTGTCCTGAGTTCCTGGATTCCATGCCTGTATGCCTTGCTCTGTCCTGAGTTCCTGGATTCCATGCCTGTATGTCTGTTCCTGTCCTGACTTCCGAGTTCATGGATTCCAAGCCTGTATGTCTGTTCTCGTCCGGAGTTCCTGGATTTTCTACCTGTATACCTACATATCTGTTCTGGAGTATACATTGCCTGCATACCTGTTCCTGGATTTTGCTATTGCCTCGAACATTTGATGTACCTACTTTCACTTGTAAATAAATACCATAAATCAATCCTGAGTGTAGGCATATTTGGGAGTCTCCATTGCACAGAGCTCTCAGGTAATGTGGTGGTTAGGCAAGGTTTTCCTGTATGCCCAATCATCTAAACCTAGTCTGTGGAAGTTTGGGGTCAAACGTGCACACCCTGGATACTCAAACAAATCAATCATGATAGACTGTTTGGACTATGAAAGTACCGGTAGAAGATATGTTGGAGCCCTAACATATAAGTCGCTCTCGCACTGGTGAATGTCAGAGTTCATGAGTCCACCATCAGCAGATGCCCACACAAAAGTTGCAAGGAGAATGCCACAAACATAAAAAGAAGAAAAAAAAGTTACATGTTTCGGACAAAGTCAACTTGGTCCTCATTATCTAGCTGTAGGACGTACAAGAAATCATATCATATGTCCTATTAATGAGGAAATGCTGACATTTTAAAAAGGGTTTACAAACTTTCAAACACACACTGTACTTTTTAGTAAGACCAAAAAAAAAAAAATGCAAGCCACTACTTACCAACTTGTTTATGCTTGTCCTTGGTTTTTAAACGCACAATCTGCAGGTAGCTACTGCTGGTGATATCGGAAATCACAGATGCCATCTGACTCCAGACACGTAGCAGAGAACCACATAACATGTAGTAATGTCGCAGCCGTAATCCTTGTATACATTCTTTACCCTGCTGCACCAGCTTGCAGTTGCCATTCCTACATGGTACACAGAAGTAGTAGATAAAAAAATGCAAGATAAAAGGAGGACAACTAGTCCCAAAAAAAGACATTGTGATTTACAAAGATTATTCTGAGTTGGAGTACGCAAGAATTCCTGAAAATTTAGATTTGATTGATCAAAACCTGTTATTAAGTGGCCAAATGGAAAGTGTGGGTTGCTGAAAGGTTATCAGTAGATGTATAATTGTAACGTTTATCCCCAAAGGGCCTGGGCACACTTTCATGCTGCTGAGCAGATTTCTGCAATGCAGATCAGTGTGCGATATGCAAAGACATTAGGCACTGCACTGTCTGATGGGCACATAGAATAGAACATTAGTAGCAAAGAAAAAAGTAACATACTGCTTTCCAGTACAGGAATAGTTAAAGAGACTCTGAAGCCTCTTAAAAATCTTTTTTTTATTACACAATCCTGTTTAAAACATTAGCCCTACCTAAACCGCCGCATCCCCGCCGCTGTAATCTATCCAAATCCCCCCTAACTCCCTGGGGGGCAATCCAGGCAGCGCTTCTGTGAGAGGCAGAGCTATGAGCTGCAGCTCTGCCTTTCAGCCCAGATTGCCGTCTTTCCCCGCCCCTCTGCCTTTCTTCGCTGAGAGGGGCGGGGGAGAGGCGGAGATTCGCTGCTGATAGACGGCGCATGGAGGCAGAGCTGCGGCTCATAGCTTTGCCTCCAACAGCAGCAAAATCCATGAATAAGAAAGTCGTGGATTTTGCAGGGGAGAGTTAGAGGGGATTTAGATAGATTACAGCTGTGGGGATGCGGCGGTTTAGGTAGGGCTAATGTGTTAAACAGGATTGTGTAATGAAAAAAAGGATTTTTAAGAGGCTTCAGAGTCTCTTTAAGAAACGTCAGTTATTTACTATGCAAAAGAGCTTCTCTGAGTTCTTCCACCCAACTTTGGTCGAAGACGGACCTGTTTTTTCAAGCACTTAAAGAGACCCTGAGCAGTGGTAAAAAAGCAAATCTGGATTTATCTGGGGCTTCCTCCAGCCACCTGTAGCCCGCACGGTTCCTCTGCGTCCTCTGAGTCCCCTGCAAGGTCTCACTGGTGGCTTTGTTAACCCAGCGACTTCAGCTGAAGTCACACATGTGTAGCCTGTCAGGGCACCCGGCAGTCGCCGCAACCGCCCTACACATGCACGGTTCAGTCTTTCAAGAACCACGCATGCGCAGGACACTTACGGCAACTGGCATGATGATGCGACTTCAGCCAAGTTAATGGAGCCACCAGCAGGACCATGGAGGGGACCCAGAGGATGAAGAGGGACCTCATTGGCTATGGGGGTTGGAGGAAGTCCCATGTAAGGCTCTCTGCACACTGCAAATCAATTTTGCGATTCCGATTTGCAATTCTGAATTTCCCTGAATGCAGTCAACAGAAAAAGGAAAAACGGAAAAGAAAAAACGCAGCATGCAGTAACGATTAAAAATCGGAATCGGATGTAAAAAACGATTAAAAATCGGAATCGCATGCAGTGTGCAGGGAGCCTAAGTCCAGATTTGCTTTTTTTTTTTACTGCCGTTCAGGGTCCCTTTAAGCAACCAAGAAACCGTGAAAGACAGGTTGATATAAGGTTTAACTGCAAGAAAGTTCAAAGGGTCGTTAGCTCTGCTCTGTTTTATAGTTGAAAATACAGTGTGTGTGGTTTGTAAACTGCAAATATGATGCAATGTTATAAAAAAAAAAAAAAAAAAAAAGGCTATGACTGAAAATAAAAATAAGAGACTTTTCTTTGCTACTAATGTTCTAATCATTATCCGTACTACACATACAATTCATTATATCATATCAAGTTTTGTTTCGCTTCATATTTGCTTTAAATAATGCTAATGCTAGGTACACACCATACAATTTTCAGGCAGATTGACCAGCCAGATCGATTATTTCCAACATCTCCAATCTGAATTTCAACCGATTTAAAAAAAAGAATTTTTTAATCAATTTTCATAGAACTTCGATCAAAAAAACGATTGGAAAATTGATCGAAATTCAGATTTGACATGTTGAAAATAATGCCAGGTAAATCTGCCAGAAAATTGTATGGTGTGTACCTAGCACAATACTTATAAATAACAGGCTTCTGTCCAAAGCAATAATTTGCCTAAATTATCACATATGCAACTCCATAAAGACTGTCCAACAGCTCGCTCACACTTTTTTGTCTTGGAATTTGCTATACATTTTGATCATCACGTTACATTTGTCATTACTAGGTCTACGGATTCTGTATTATGTAGCATCTATATTTTGTGAGAACCATTGTCTGTATTATGTACCACATGTGTTTCTTACTCTGTGTAGTGCCACAGAATATATTGGCTCTAAATAAATCAGTAATAATATTAATCCTAATCATGACCATATCAAATTGTTACACATAGTTCCATATCATCCACATCAGAGTAAAGTGCATTCTGAAAATGACTTAGCTGTGATGTGAAAAACTATTTGCCCCCTTCCTGATTTCTTATTCTTTTGCATGTTTGTCACACTTAAATGTTTCTGCTCATCAAAAACCGTTAACTATTAGTCAAAGATAACATAATTGCAGTTTTAAATGATGGTTTTTATTAGTGAGAGAAAAAACTCAAAACCTACATGGCCCTGTGTGAAAAAGAAATTGCCCCCTGAACCTAATAACTGGTTGGGCCACCCTTAGCAGCAATAACTGCAATCAAGCGTTTGGGATAACTTGCAACGAGTCTTTTACAGCGCTCAAGGAATTTTGGCCAACTCATCTTTGCAGAATTGTTGTAATTCAGCTTTATTTGAGGGTTTTCTAGCATGAACAGCCTTTTTAAGGTCATGCCACAACATCTCAATAGGATTCAGGTCAGGACTTTGACTAGGCCACTCCAAAGTCTTCATTTTGTTTTTCTTTAGCCATTCAGAGGTGGATTTGCTGGTGTCTTTTGGGTCATTGTCCTGCTGCAGCACCTAAGATCGCTTCAGCTTGAGTTGACGAACAGATGGCCGGACATTCTCCTTCAGGATTTTTTGGTAGAATTCATGGTTCCATCTATCACAGCAAGCCTTCCAGGTCCTGAAGCAGCAAAACAACCCCAGACCATCACACTACCACCACCATATTTTACTGTTGGTATGATGTTCTTTTTCTGAAATGCTGTGTTACTTCTACGCCAGATGTAACGGAACACGCACTTTCCAAAAAGTTCAACTTTTGTCTCATCGGTCCACAAGGTATTTTCCCAAATGTCTTGGCAATCATTGAGATGTTTTTTAGCAAAATTGAGACGAGCCTTAATGTTCTTTTTGCTTAAAAGTGGTTTGCGCCTTGGATATCTGCCATGCAGGCCGTTTTTGCCCAGTCTCTTTCTTATGGTGGAGTCGTGAACACTGACCTTAATTGAGGCAAGTGAGGCCTGCAGTTCTTTAGATGTTGTCCTGGGGACTTTTGTGGCTTCTCGGATGAGTTTTCTCTGCGCTCTTGGGGTAATTTTGGTCGGCCGGCCACTCCTGGGAAGGTTCATCACTGTTCCATGTTTTTGCCATTTGTGGATAATGGCTCTCACTGTGGTTCGCTGGAGTCCCAAAGCTTTAGAAATGGCTTTATAACCTTTACCAGACTGATAGATCTCAATTACTTTGTTCTCATTTGTTCCTGAATTTCTTTGGATCTTGGCATGATGTCTAGCCTTTGAGGTGCTTTTGGTCTACTTCTCTGTGTCAGATAGCTCCTATTTAAGTGATTTCTTGATTGAAACAGGTGTGGCAGTAATCAGGCCTGGGGGTGACTACAGAAATTGAACTCAGGTGTGATAAACCACAGTTAAGTTATTTTTTAACAAGGGGGGGGCAATCACTTTTTCACACAAGGCTATGCGGATTTGGAGTTTTTTTCTCACTAAATAATAAAAACTATCATTTAATTTTAAAACTGCATTTTGTGTTCAATTGTGTTATCTTTGACTAATAGTTAACGTTTTTTGATGAGCAGAAACATTTAAGTGTGAAAAACATGCAAAAGAATAAGAAATAAGGAAGGGGGCAAATAGTTTTTCACATCACTGTAGCTGTGAAGAACTGGAACAATCAGACAACTTACAAATGAATATTCCAGACTGAATCAGTTCTTCATACTATAGCAATCCTTTTTCATCTCTTATGGGCACCAACACCACCATACTTTCATGTGACTGCAACGTCACAGCTGTCAGAATATTAGCTGGCACAGAACAAGTGGTAGCAAAGGTGTCCAAACACATTTAGATTGTAACCCAATGTGGCAAACAAATCAATCCCTTTCTGATCTGAATCTGGTACACGGTAAAAACAGACTTTCAATAGATTTTACAATGCAATCTATTGAAAATCTATCGAACTGCAACGTTGCACTACTGGATACAGTGCAACACTATGGGCCATTGATCTAACACTGCTCCCCAGCCGTGTCCGATATTTTCTGGTAAAAATCGATGCATGTATGGCCAGCTTTAGGCTAGGATAGCACAAAGTTCAGCAGTACAATCTGACCAGGCCACCTGCAATTTAGCACAAAATGTTCTGGTTCATTGTGAACTGACTGCGTATTAACTTTATTAACTAGACTAGAAACAGAGGGAAGGGATTAAAAGATGTGTGTAATCAAATTAATTATTTGTGAGATATTTTAGCATTTTATAGACAAGTCTAAGGTTAATCAATGTTATTCGTAAATTCCCGGGGAAGTATAACATTTTAAAACCAGTTATGTTAAGGACTTCAGAGGTTATAGTGTGATACCAGAAATTCAAGTCTGAAGAAACTGGTTCTATACCTACATATAATCTCTAGATCACAGGCGTCAAACTCCAGTGCTCAAGGGCCATATCCATGTCCGTGTTTAGGATGGACTGAGAAATGTGTTGTGCTTGATGAAGCATACCTTTCCTGATTCAGCCCCATCAATTAATTTGAGCGGAGCCAAAAATGTGTTAGAACTTTGACTGGATTTCAACCTCCCTGTTCTATATATTTGCCTACATCAAAGTCACATTCTGTACATACACTCTCACTGCACTGAATTTATCCTGCTGCTTTTGTTGGCAGTCACATCTTCAATAAATACAAGAGAACCAGTTCCATTAGCAGCCATACATGCCCACGCCATGACACTACCACCACCATGCTTCAGTGATGAGGTGGTATGCTTACGATCATGAGCAGTTCCTTTCCTTCTCCATACTCTTCCCATTACCCTGGTACAAATTGATCTTGGTCTCACATCTAGCTGCCCGTTTCGGCTGCATCCCCCCGCAACATCATTCTCATGCGTCCCACCGTCAATCACCGCCGATCAGTCCATTTGAAGAGCCCGGAGGCTGACAGAAGCATGGGGATTCTCCATTGGGGTGCAATAGACCAATGGGAATCCTTAGCAACATGTTAAACCAATGAAAATTCTCCCTGTAGCTAGGCAGAATTGGCCTGTTGCAGCCTTTGGAAAGCAATGCTTCTGGTAGGCTCCAGGCTCAGGAAGGGACCAAGTGGCGGGACCGAGTGGCCAGAAAAGCGATGGAACGAGCGGTGGAGGCGAGACAGATGAGCAGTCAACGCATACATACCGAAGGATCAGATCCCTATGAAACGAATCAGTTTTTTAGAAAAAAACGTCAGACTATATTTCAAGTCGTCTTTATTCCATACACTACCGATAATCCGACAATTGTTTCAAGGTATGGTAAATCATAAGTGTCATGATGTGCTGGCCAATATTTGAATCTTGAGGATGAAACCTGGCTCCACATCTATGAGCCTGAAACCAAGGACTGGTTAAAGGAAACCCCCACCCAGGCTCTGCCTCTGACATAGGAGGACCTTGTTAATCAGTAAGCAGTTTTAGGGGGCGAGACTCCCTAACACTGCTACTGCCTACTGAGTGTGCTCTGGTGGCTGCCTCACAAGCGCTATGAGTCTGACATGAGAAAAGCGCTATACAAATAATGGAATGAATTATCTGTTCTCGAACTTGATGCAGGGGCAATGTTTTAAGGACATTCCAGTATTTTATATATATTTTTAGTAATCCATTCCAGATGCTTGGTGAAAATATACTGTCAGTGATACCAAAAATCCAAAGAAGTATGTTGTGTCTCACCACATTGCATGGCTGCAGCTCCTCAAGGAGAATTCATACTGACGTTCCCAATGTTCCTGAGCTTCCTCTGGAAACACCTGCAACAAGCATGTAACTAATTATGTAATCTTAGCAGTCTAGTACATCTTCTATAACATTGTGTCTACTGAGATTGTTGAAGCATGCCTCTGCCATTTTCTTTGGCTCCCTCCTAATGGCCACATGATGACATAGACAACGGTTAGACAATTGCCAAATTTAAGAAAACATAATGCATACATATTGCTGCCATAATTAAATTTTGTTTTGTTTTTTTAACCACTTGAGGACCACAGTGTTAAACCCCCCTAAAGACCAGGCCATTTTTGAACAAATAGGCCACTGCAGCTTTAAGGCCTCACTGCAGGGCCGCACAACTCAGCACACAAGTGATTACTCCCCACCAACAGAGCTCTCTGTTGGTGGGGTCTAATCGCCCCCCCCCCTCCCCCCCAGATGTTTATTTTTTTTTATAAATATTTACGTCCTTTATTTTTAAATAAATTCTGCCAATTATTTGTTTTGTTTCTTCTTCAAACCCTCCCTCCCCCTTCTGCCTATGAGAGCCGATCGCTCGCTTGTGTCCATGGAGACAGCAGTGTCACATGGCTGTCCCCAGTACAGCGCTGCTGTAGATCACAGCACCGTACAAGGTTTATAGACGGCGGTTTCGCCCTCTAACAGTCTCCGAGCAGCTGGAAGACTGAAGCGGAACGCAGCAGCGCCCGCGATCTCCTGCTAGCCCCATAGAAAGCCGTTCACGCCATTCGTCGTGGAGCGGTCCTGGGGCTGCCACCACGTTCACGCCAATTGGCGTGGAGCGGTCGGCTAGTCGTTAAAAAGGCATAGATAGCAACTGTTAAAAACGGTTTGTTTTTTGGTCCCGCTGTGCATACCAAATAATCATATCACCCTGATATATCAGACATTTGTACAGTTTATCCTGAGCCATTTAGGTATGCACTGAATTACCGTATTTCGCGCCGTAAGACGCTCCGGAATATAAGACGCACCCAGGTTTTGAGGGCAAAAACCAGGGGAAAAAAAAGAATTCATAGTAAACCTGGTGCGTCTATATTCCAGGAGCGTCTTGTAGGTGTTCTACCCCAATTAATGTCCTCAGGAGTCCCCCATGTGCCCTCAGGTGTCCTCAGTGTCCCCATGTGCCCTCAGTGTCCCCCATGTGCCCTCAGTGTCCCACCCTTAGTAGTCACGTATGTGTTCTCAGTGTCTCCCGTGTGCCCTTGGGTGTTCCCAGTGTGGCCTATATGAGCCCTTAGGTATTCCCAGTGTGGCCCCCAGGTGTCTCATATCTTCCCTCAGTGTCCTCCATATGCCCTTAGGTGTCCTCAGTGTAGTCCTCAGGTGTCCCCATGGGCCCTTAGGTGGTCCCAGTGTCCCCCATGAGCCCTTAGGTGTTCCCAGTATGGCCCCCAGTATCCCCCATGTGCCTTTAGGTGATCCCAGTTATCCCCCATGAGCTCTTAGGTGTTCTCAGTGTGGCCCCCAGTGTCCCCCATGAGCCCTTAGGTGTTCCCAGTGTGGCCCCCAGGAGCCCTTAAGTTTTCCCAGTGTGGCCCCCAGTGTCCCCCATGAGCCCTTAGGTGTTCCCAGTGTTGCAATAGGTGTCCACATGTGCTCTCAGTTGCCCCCATGTGCATTTAAGTAACCCCAGCTCCCTGTGTTGTCCACTCCCCCTTCCCCGTGTAAATAGTCTGGCGGGCGGCATGTATGTATAGAGTGGCCCCCGAGATTACTGCCTGGCTCCCCGCGCGTCGGCTTGCCCAATCTCCCCTCCCTGCATCTGTGCGCTCACCCCCCGCCTGATGTGTCCGCTCCCCGCCCCGCTGATGTCCGCTCACCCCCCGCTGATATGTCTGCTCTCCGCCGGGTGTCAGGCTCAGCATAGCGGCAGTCTTACTCACTTTAGCCGCTCTCCGGGAATGCAGACCTGGTCTCCTCTCTCGTTGCCCCCCTAGTGATGGCTTCATCAATGACGCGTATTATAGAAGCCACGCGTATTTTAGAAGCTACAAGAGAGGAGACAAGGTCTGCATTCCCGGAGAGCGGCTAAAGTGAGTAAGACTGCCGCTATGCTGAGCCTGACACCCGGCGGGGAGCAGACACATCAGCGAGGGGTGAAAGCGGACATCAGCAGGGGGTGAGAGCGGACATCAGCGGGGGGTGAGAGCGGACATCAGCGGGGGGTGAGAGCGGACATCAGCGGGGGGTGAGAGCGGACATCAGCGGGGGGTGAGAGCGGACATCAGCGGGGGGTGAGAGCGGACATCAGCGGGGGGTGAGAGCGGACATCAGCGGGGGTGAGAGCGGACATCAGCGGGGGGTGAGAGCGGACATCAGCGGGGGGTGAGAGCGGACACATCAGCGGGGGTGAGAGCGGACACATCAGCGGGGCGGGGAGCAGATACATCAGGCAGGGGGTGAGCGCACAGATGCGGGGAGGGAAGATTGGGCAAGCCGACGCGTGGGGAGCCAGGCAGTAATCTCGGGGGCCACTCTATACATACATGCCGCCCGCCAGACTATTTACATGGGGAAGGGGGAGCAGACCACACAAGGAGCCAGTGCAGGGAATCCCCGACGTGGCGGCGGTTCGTATCTGCGGGCGTTCGTAAGTCGGGGATTCCCTGCATTTGCCGTATAAGATGCAGGGACTTTTTCTCCCCATTCTGGGGGGAGAAAAAGTGCGTCTTATAGGGCGGAAAATACGGTAGGTGCTACTGTTTGTACTTGAAACACCATAAAATAGGACTGTAACTAAGTTTTGCCATCTTCAATAAAGCACCTCACCCTGAAAAAGAATTGAAGTTGCATCTTTGAATGTTATCTGGTTGAGGTTAAAGCAGGATGAAACTTGAAATAAAATTTTTATTATATCACACTAAAATGAAAATATTCCTGTATATAATCTGTTTTTAAGTCTAAATAAAGCAATTCCAGCCTGCCTTCTACATTTTTGATTCTCGGAGTGGTCTGAGGTAATAAAAAAAAAAGTCTACTTACCTGGGGCTTCCTCCAGCCCCTGGCAGCAGTCCTGTTCCCTTACCGTAGCGCCGTTCCTAGCCAGTGGCCCGGTGTCCCCTCCTATGTAGAAGCCTGCGCAAGCGACGCTGTCAATCTGACTGATATAGTCTGGAGTGTACTGCGCAGGTCCACTAGTTCTGTACCTGCTCAGTACACTCCAGACGACGTCAGTGCAAGCGAGAGAATCTCACGCAGGCACAGAAGATGCACGTTTGAATTTACACCGGAAGGGACCCCGAGCCAGCGGATGGAAGCAGAGCTGCGGCGCGGGACATATCGGCTGCCAGGGGCTGGAGGAAGCCCCGGGTAATTCGATTTTTGTTTTTAATTCACCTTGCATCTGTTTTTTTTTTTTATTATTATTCTTTTTATTGAATTTTAAAACACACACAAAAAAACAGAAAAGGTCAGTTGACAGTGGAGCCCAACATCATATAAAAGTGTTGCTATACTACATCATGAGGAGCAGATTCCGCATACATACAACTAAAGTCAGTATAAAACAACAGTATAGGTTAAATACAACCAGGGCTGATCATGAAACAGTTGACGAAAATGAGTCACATCAGGTAGAAAATGAATAGATATAAGAGCTTTATGAGGACAGAAAAAAAACAAAAACAAAATGTATATTCCATTCAGAGGGGCAGAAGAGACCCTATATACAGCTTACAATGAGTCCACTATGTTAAGATTCACATCCAAATTAACAATGGCTGATTTTTCATTGTTTACCCAAACATCCCACACAAAATTTAGAAGCAGATCCATTGCATCTGTTATTTAAACCAAGAACGAACCTCAGTGGATTCAGGGGCAGGTTTTATTTTTTCAATCATTGTAGCTCGAGAGAAAGTCAGTTTAAATCATGAGCTGCCTCCATCTCTGCTAGCATTCAGAAACTTTGATTTATTGTATAATTGACTGAGACAGAGGCAGCTGTAGATAATAAATTAAAAAACTCACGGAGGAAGCCTCAGAGTCTTTGGCTTCTCTCAGGCAGCAGGGATTGAAGAAAAAAAAAAACTGCCCCAGAATTCTCAGCAGCTCATTCTCTTAGGGTTCTCTTCATGAGTCTGAGAATCAAAGCGTTAGGGCCCTTTCACATTTGCGCGGTGCTGCATTTTACAAAAGCCTACTGCCAATATGCAGTGGGAAACCGGCCTTAGAAGTATGGCTAGAATCATGCTTGTTTAGAAAGTAATGTATTTATTTTAAGGAAAAATGTATTTTGATATGATTTTTGTTCTGAGTTTAATCATGCTATAATCAAGAAAAACACTTTGATGAGTATGATTATCTCTATACATTCACAACTCCTGCAGGTATCTTTTTAATACTTACAATTATTTCCTGTAACCTGAAAGTTTCACAAAGTTGTGACCAAAACTGAACAGTTTCACTTCTGTGAAGAGTTCAGTATACAAATGAGGATAAAGCCTGAAATGCATAATTGGCAAAACAGCAATAGGTTGGGTATAATGAGATTTAGCACCATACCTTGCGGTATTTATTGCGTAGACTATCCAAACCTTCGGGCTGGATCTGTTTCCCTATATTTGGTTTGTAAAGGTTATAGGACTTTCCATGCCTGTTCTCAGCCAGAACTGCTGTGTACATTTCACCACGAACCTGGAGAGAAAAAGAAGAGAATACATAAGTAAAAACATATAAACACTAAATTAATTTCAAGACACAAAGAAGCTAGTATAGATATACTACACACATTATAGGACAAATAAAAGCCTTCGTCTTCACCATGCAGCTGAGAACATTTTTCCACTGCTTTTTCCCAACTCAAACCACGGTCCACACTGACCTGAAAAAAACAGAAGTGAGAAGAGGTTTGTGATTTACTAACAAGAATAAATAAACACATACATGTACAGTAGGGGGTGCTCAAATAAATAATAAAGTAAATGCACAGACAATCAGGCTTTGAGTCATTAATAAAAGTAGCATACTTTGTAAAGCACAACTTGTCCATCCTGTGGATGACCAGGAGTCAAAAAATGTTCTTTACTTTCATGGTATATTTCATCAATCCCAGGTGCCAAATCTAAGAAATTAGAAATAAAAAGTGTGTTATTTAAACAAATGTGCACAACACACCTTTATTCCATTGTTTGCCCCAGTTTGCAGCAATATTACTGGCCTCACCTAAGATGCCCATGTCATATTTGCCATCCTTCTTGTCCTTTTCAATGAGATAGTCAAACGTATCAGTGAAAAACTGAAATAGGCTGTTCTGTTTGTGGACTTCCAGTCCCAACATCCGGTTCAGAAACTTTGTCACTGAGCACTCTGCAGAAGACAAAGAAACTACGGTAAATGAATGGCATAGAATAAGCAGGTCAGAACAAAATGTAGTCATTCAGTTAAAAAAATATTGTGTGAACACTCAGCACAAATGTACATTATGACTCACTAGGTTTATAATATACTGTACCATCCCTAATGCCCAAAGTAAGATCAGACAGGCTAATAATTCCACCTTCCAGCTAAGTGAAAGCTGTCACTTATAACTTGTTTCTTGGGCGAGAGGAATAATATCAGTGCAGGACACTAAAGGCACATACACACGCTAGATGAATGTTGCCCAACGGCACACCTCACAACTTTTTGAGATAAGAAAGAGGGACACTTAAGCCACGCTCCTGCCACACACCCAATCACGCCCCCAACACATCCCTTAGTCACACATAGAAGATTTAATAGAAAAAAATATTTTGTTTTATAATTCAAACCATACAAATCCTCCAGAAATATATAAATTTAAAGGATAGAAGTAAAGTTTAGCATCAATTAAACAGATTGTTCAGTAGTAAGAATGCATATATTTACTAAGATCTGTACATCAGTCCTAAAGGAAGGACAAATTAGGAAGAAAAATGGACAGATGGACCGGGTTCCCAAAGAGGGACTGTCCCTCCAAAAGAGGGACAGTTGGGAGCGATGCCGACGAGTATTAGGAGATCCCTCGGGTGACATCGCTGGGCCGAACATGTACAGCTGTGTAGTTAGCCTGTAGATGTGTTCTGGGAAAATAAAGCTATTGGCCAGGCAGCCATCAGGAAATGCTGTACACACACCGGATTATTGGCAGAGGGGGTTGTTATTGGCTGTCTCAGCTGACTTTAACCTGTTAGCGGCAAGCCACTGCATAAAAACTTCGGGCCCCAGGATGTTGCTCTCCCCCGCTGTGCGTACTAAATAAAGGTAGTAGTAAAAGTAAAAAGAAAAAAAATGAACACTACTTGGTAAAGCAAGATAGTGTTTGTGGAAAACCATCTAGTGGAAGAAAAGTAAAATTACAAACACCTCATACACTTATAATTACAAATTAATAAAATTAATCCCTTCCACCCACACTTGAAAAAACAAACGTTTTTCCTTTAAAATGCATAAAAAATAAAGTAATTAGTAGTTGCAAGTGTCACACTCAAAAAGCCAAATTTTTGGCAAAAAAAACAAACCAGGTCAAAAGATTTTTTGTTGTTGTGATAAGTAGTAATAACATTATTGGCGAATGAAAGGGAGGAACGCTGACAGGTGAAAATTGCTCTGGTCCATCAGGGTAAAAACCTCTTAGGAGTGAAGTGGTTAAACAAGTGTGTGTATGGACTTTTACACATAAGAGCAGAGTCTGTCTATGCAAGGGCCACAAAGTAAAGGGGAAAGAATTCCTTTCATTTTGGGGACATCTGAACAAGTACAGGGCCTAACAGTCACCTTTCCAGAAATAAATGTCTGCTGTAACCCTGAGAAATTAATACAATGCAATCTTACTGCACTACATCCAAGATGCCAATTTCATCTATTTAGCTACTGTAGCTGTAATTTATCCTTTAATTCACTTATCTCAGTGGTTCACAATCTTTTAAAGTCGTGACACATTACGCCAAACACTCAGATCTCCTTGACACATCACATATGTATAGTAGAAAAATACTAATAATAACCACAAAATGGATGGAAATACACTTAAAACTGAAGCCTAGAATCTTTCAGGAATATTAATGAAAACAAACAGTGGGACAGTTAGCCAGTCCCACTGATCTGGAAAGATCGCATAGCATCGACAATTTGCTCTGCGTGTTTTAGTTGCGGTGCGACTCAACCCCCCCCCCAACAAAAGGAAATGATAATAGAAAAAAAAAACAATGCCCTCAGGCTTTGTTTAAGTAGTTGGTAAGCCAGATATAGGTGCCCCCAGTAAAGGAGGTCAGGTGCAGGTGCCCTCAGTATAGGTAGCCAGGCGTAGGTGCCCTCAGTAATGGTAGCTCGGCGTAGGTGGCCCCATTGTAGGCAGCTGTAGGTGCCCCCAGTATATAAAATCAGGTGTAGGTGCCCTTAGTATAGGAAGCCAAGCATAGGTGCCCCCAGTATAGGTAGCCAGACGTAGGTGGCCCCAGTATACGTAGCCAGGTGTTGGAGCCCTCAGTATCGGTAGCAAGGTGTTGGAGCCCTCAGTATAGGTAGCCAGGTGTAGGAGCTCTCAGTATAGGTAGCCAGGTGTAGAAGCTCTCAGTATAGGTAGCAAGGTGTAGATGCCCTGAGTATAGGTAGTCAGCTATAGGTGCCCCCAGTATAGGAAGTCAGGTGTAGGTGCCCTCAGTATAGGTAGCCAAGCACAGGTGCCCTCAGTATGGGTAGCCAAGCATAGGTGCCCCCAGTATAGGTAGCCAGACACAGGTGGCCCCAGTATAGGTAGCCAAGTGTTGGTGCCCTCAGTATAGGTAGCCAGGTGTAGGTGCCTTCAGTATAGGTAGCTAGTTATAGGTCCCCCCCAGTATAGGAAGTCAGGTGTAGGTGCCCTAAGTATAGGTATGCAGGTGCCCTCAGTATAGGCATGCAGGTGCCATCAGCATAGGTATGCAGGCGCCCTCAGTATAGGTATGTAGGTGCCATCAGTATAGGTAGCCAAGCATAGGTGCCCTTAGTATAGAAAGTCAGGTGTAGGAAACCCCATCATAGTAAGTCAGGTGTAGGTGCACCCAGTAGAATGTGCAGGCAGCCGCGGATCACTCACCAGCTCAGTGGGTTTCATCGCCCGCTCTGTCTCCCTCTCCACTTCTGCGCTCTGCCTCTGCTCCGTGTTTACTGTATAGTTCGAGCAGGGCTACAACAAAATATCCTCCAATGTCCACATATGTGGATGTCGGCAGCTATTTTCATATAGAGAAACTAGCCAAGTAGAGTCTGAGCAGAGAAGCTTAGAAGGGAGACAGAGCGGGGGGACCACACATACCCGAGGCTGCCACAGCTCGGGAAACCCTGGCTTGTCTGATAAAATCACCGGAGGTTCTCAGTTCAAATGATTGCAACTGCTGTGTGTGTGTTTTTTTTTATTACAAACCTGTCATCTACAGTGAAATAACAGACATTCAGATCAGTCTGCCAATATTCGACAAAAAAGGTTTGTTTTGATATATTATTTACCCAGTTTTGAAATGGTTTAGTCCTGCTGACGTGCTGCATATGGATAAAGCATTTCAGCAAAGAATAAACCAGATAACAGTTCAAGAACTTGACAAGGATTTGAGTTTAAGTTTTGAGTGGTCCACAGTGAGCTTGTAACAACCTAGATATGTATGATTCATAACATATACACCCTTTCGCAGATCCTTATTTTCTAACAAATATCCCTCATGACAAACATTGACATACTACCAACTGGCATATCACAGACAACGATAACCTACTAAGATCAATGCACAGACCTTAAAGAGAATCTGTACTGTCCGATTTGTACAATAAAAAAAATACCAATTAAGTCACTGTGATCTCCTGGACCCCTCTTTGCCGTTTCTGTCGCTCCCCGTTGCAATCCTGGCTTTTAATCGCCAGCTTTAGGCAGGGTTTACAAACAAAAAACATGGCTGCTAACCAGGAAGTGATGTATGTATGTATGTATTATATATATATATATATATATATATATATATATATATATATATATATATATATATATATATATATATATATATATTGTTACAGTATACTACAAGTTTTTATTACACAGTGAATTATCTGCACTCCTGTCAGGGTTTCACTCAGTTTCTCAGCATGACAAGCTGAAACTGAGAGCAGAGACCTGCCTGTGAGAGATAAAGCACACACACAGAGCCTGCAGGGGGCGTGCAGAGAGCATGCATAACTTCTCCCTATCACAGCAGAGCAGTGCATTTCTCTCTATGTCGACAAAGCCTGACAAAGGAAAGAAGATAAGATACATTACAGAGACAGTGCAACTAGAAAAGGCTGCAGTAATCCAGACCACATTAGAACAGGTATAGGAACTTATAGGATAGAAGAAATAAGGCTGAAAATGTTGTTTCTTAAACATATCCTCTTACTACTTCTAAGTAAGATGCTTTTAGCCATGCAAACAGGTCATCAGCATGAAGAAACTGTTGCAGCGAGATGAGCCATACCTTTATCGACCACAACATTATACTTCGTCTCTCTACAGCAAATTCCAACAGAGAGCAGTCCTTGTTTCATATCTAAAAGGTACAAATTAAATAAGTTATGTAAAGCAGTAGAATGCTAAATGTTATTAAACCTAGTTTAAATTACTGGAAATGACTGAATGTGTAGCTATAACGCCTATACTTTTTATTGGTATTTTGAAAGAAATACGTGCACTATGAGTGAAACTGAACATTTGTACAATACATTAACATGTTCAATATTTGTAGAAGATAATTACAAGTAGTGATGATAAACTGTGTCTCATCTTAGGAAAAAAAGTTAACCGACAATGTTAGCCAGCATGTAACATATAGCCAAGATAACAAATGTAACAAACATGATAAACGTAATGTCAAAGCATGATAGCTTAGTATAAAAGTGTCAAGATATCAAAGCATCAAAGCATTCAAAACATCACACATTAATATCATATGGTGATATAATGTAATATTTTTGTATTCAGTTTTACTTTTCCTATATTTCTGAAGGGGGTGGGGGTAATTAGAAAGGATTTGCTGTATGAATGCCTAGCTGTATTAGAAAGTTTTATTTGGGTGTATTTATATACTTTTCCCTATTTCTTGCGTACCATTCCAGTGTTAGTGTGTGATTACACATTGGTAGTAATGAATGTTGTAAAGGTGCCTCTGGTTTTCCCCAATCTGCAAAGATTAAGTGTTTTGCAGTACATAGCAGATGTATCACTTTGGTTCTTCCATCATTGGAGATAAAGTTAGCGTGTATTAGAAATATGGCCAAAGCTGGGGTTAAGAGTAGATGATAGCCTATGTGTGAAATAATGATTTCCACATAGTTCCAAAAGGATTTAAGTTGCGAACAGTTCCATAAGATATGTATCAAGTAACCTTTTTTTTTGGTTACACCTCCAGCATTTATGGTCATTTTATGGAGAAAATGTTGCTAATTTGTAAGGCATGTACTACCTGTTTAGGAACATTTTTGGTGTGTTTTCCAATGAAGAACACATTTTGTTTTGTTAGTAATTGGGACGCTCTTTGGAATTATATATTGATAGTTGTAGTTGTGTATTCCAATAATCTATATGTTTACTTAACTCTATTGTTCCATACACATTGCTCCCTCTCTGCGCCATACACATTGCTCCCTCTCTGCTATCGTCTCCCCTTCTCTCTAGCCATGAACTATTCCTATTTCTCTGCTCAAACTACCCCTCCCTCTGCTCTCACTAAACCTAACTTTCATACACACAAGTCTCACCCCCACATCTCTCTGCTCTGCCTACTACTACTACTCCTGGCTTCTGGGGACATATCACCAAACCCAGGGCCCACTCCTAGACCTCACACTACTCAGACTACAACTCATTCCACCAATAACAAACCCCACCACCTCCCCTCCCAGAACACCTACAACCTTATTGATATCCCCCTTCTTCCTAGCTCTCCCCTCCCCATATCTGGGGCTCTATGGAACTCCCGCTCAGTCTGTAATAAACTGGCCTTCATTCATGACATGTTTATCTCCAACACTTTCACCTTTCTGGGGCTCACTGAAACATGGCTAACTCCATCAGACACGGTGTCTCCAGCTGCTCTAACACATGGTGGACTAAAATTTAGTCATGCCCCTAGACCTGGCCATAAACAGGGAGGCGGGGTTGGGATCCTCCTCTCTGAACACTGCTCCTTTAAGCCACTCACCCCACTGCCCGCACTCTCACTCTCATCCTTTGAAGTTCATGCTGTCCATCTCTACTCTCCATACCACATTCAGATTGCTGTTATCTACCGCCCGTCCGGTCCAGCCTCTACTTTCATTGATCACTTTTCAGCATGGCTTCTCCAGTTCTTCTCCACTGATATACCCTCTATCATCATTGGAGATTTTAATATACCCATTGACACTAACTGCCCTACTGCCACCAAACTGCACTCTCTCACCTCCTCGTTTGACCTCGCCCAATGGTCCTCCACTTCCACCCACAAAGACGGCCACACTCTCGACCTTGTCTTTACCCGCCTCTGCTCTATTTCAAGCTTCCATAACACTCCACTTCCCCTCTCAGACCACAACCTTCTTACCTTCTCAATCAATTCTTCTCTACCATCAACTCCTCCAACACTACACCATCCGGTCACGCGCAGGAACTACCGCAACCTGGATCTGAATACCCTGACTGAAACCTTGCAACCTCTAAGTACTCTGTCATCTTACACTGACCCAGAGGCAGCATCCAGTTACTTATTTAGTGTAGTCTCCTCTGCCATGAATTCTGCTGCCCCACTCACCACCACCCGCCCCCGCCAAACTAGCAAGCATCCCTGGCTCACTGAACAAATCAAACAGCTGAAAAGGCGCTCCAGGGTGTCAGAAAGGTGCTGGAGAAAGAGCCCTGCTATAGAGGACTTCCACCACTACAAACAAACTATGCAGGAGCTCAGGGATGCCCTCACCTCTGCTAAGCAGTCTTATTTCTCCTCGCTGATTTCCTCACAGTCCCACAACCCAAAACAATTGTTCAACACCTTTAACTCCCTACTTCGTCCCCCACCTCCTCCCCCCACCACATGTCTGTCAGCTGACTTTGCATCATACTTTACAAGCAAGATTGATGCAATACGTAATAGCTTCAACACGCAACCACTTTTACCAGCTCAACCATCACCTATAGATTCCTTCTGTCCGCCTGCATCCTCGCCCACTAACTGCCTTCCCCCCGATCCACAAGACCACTCTCCCACTCTAATATCTTTTTACCACACTCACTGAACAGTGTCTTTCCTCACTACACTCCAAAGCTCATCTCACTACCTGTGCCCTGGACCCCATTCCCTCCCATCTAATCCCCCAGCTTTCCTCCTCCCTTAATCCCGCTCTAACAACCCTATTCAATCTTTCTATCTCCACTGGCACTTCTCCTTCCTTATTCAAACAAGCTATTATCACACCACTTATCAAAAAACCCTCTCTTGATCCAGCTTCTCTATCCAATTACCGGCCTGTCTCACTCCTCCCCTTTGCTTCTAAACTGCTGGAACGTCACATCCATTCAGAATTGTCTGCCTTTCTCTCTACCAATTCCTTACTTGACCGCTTTCAATCTGGATTCCACACACACCATTTCACTGAAACTGTCCTCACAAAAGTTGCTAATGACCTACTGGTAGCTAAATCCAAAGGCCAGTTCTCCATTCTAATACTCCTTGACCTTTCCTCTGCCTTTGACACGGTTGATCATGCTCTGCTTCTGCAGACACTGTCTTCTTTAGGAATCAAGGGACAAGCACATCCCTGGATCTCCTCTTATCTCTCTGGACGCTCTTACACTGTGTCCTTCTCTAACACCAATTCCTCCCCACGCCCACTGTCTGTTGGTGTTCGTCAAGGCTCTGTTCTTGGGCCACTTCTTTTCTCAGTCTACACCCATGGCCTAGGACAACTAATTAACTCTTTTGGCTTTCAGTATCACCTCTATGCGGATGACACCCAAATCTATCTCTCAGCTCCTGATCTGGCATCACTACTATCTAGAGTCCCCGACTGTCTACGTGCCGTTTCTGCATTTATGTCCTCCCGCTTCCTCAAACTTAACATGAGTAAAACGGAAATTGTGATTTTTCCACCATCGCTATCTACACCTCCACCAATTGCAACCATAACGGTAGACAACACCCCAATAACCTCAACCACTAAGGCCCGCTGCTTGGAGGTTATACTCGACTCAGAGCTCTCCTTTAAACCTCACATTGCCTCATTAACCACCACCTGCTATTTCCAGCTCAAAAATATATTCCGTATCCGTCCCTTCCTCACACAAGAGGCCACCAAGATGCTTGTACATGCCTTAATCATCTCCCGCCTAGACTACTGCAACACCCTGCTCTGTGGGCTACCACAAAAAAGGCTAGCACCTCTCCAATCCCTTCTAAATTCAGCGGCCCGCCTCATTCACCTCTCCACACGCTCTTCCGATGCAGCCCCACTATGCCGTTCTCTCCGCTGGTTACCTATTGCCCAGAGGATCCAGGTCAAACTCCTGACTCTAACATACAAAGCCCACCTTGAGTTGTGCCCTCCATACATCACTAATCTCAAGATATTGTCCCTCCCGCAACCTCCGCTCCTCCCAAGAAATTCTCCTGGCCTCTAAGCTGATCACATCCTCTCATGCTCGCATCCAAGACTTTACACGAGCATCATCTCTTATCTGGAACTCTCTTCCACAGCCTGTACGTCATGCTCCAAACCTGGACATCTTCAAACGCACTCTTAAAACACACCTTTTCAGACAAGCTTATAACATTCTATAGCCCTTATTTACTTATTTGACACAATGTAATCAGAGGCAAAGGGTCACTGCCTCATCCATCTTTCACCCCCTTACCTAATGTGTCCCCCACTACCCACTAGATTGTAAGCTCGCAAGGGCAGGGTACTCCTCCTAATGTTTACTGTTTTTGTCACAATATTTGCGCTGCTTGGAACTCTGTTTTACAATTTGTTAGTATATCTATGTTCCCCTTGTCCTCTTATTGTGCTTTGTAAAGCGCTTCGGAATATGTTGGCGCTATATAAATAAAAAATAATAATAAATAATAATATTAATCAGTAGGGTGAGTATATCACATAGAAATGCCTTTTTAGCAGTATGGTAGAGGTTAAGTAGTTGAATATATCTCTAGCTAGCCATAGATGTTTTAGCATTCCTTTTTTCCCACAGGGTGCAGATTTGGAAGTATAAGAGGAATGATGTCTGAGGAATTTTTAGGTTTTTTGGTTAAAGCTTCGAAAGTGGGCAGTAGTTCTCCTGTAAAGATTTTGTTTACTAGTTTGACTCCAGCTTTGAGCCATGGGGACAATGATATTAAATCTAACTAGCTATAACTCAACCACAAGCAGAGATTGGCAAAGTGCACATGTGGAAATTAACAGAGCATCCTTGCAACAGACTGTGTATTGTAGAATAACACTGTACAGCGAGGAAAATTGAATTTAACCAAGAGCTATAAACCCAAGCAGAGATACACCTATCTGTGGGGAATGGTCTGTACATTAGGTTGCATAGCATAACATATACAGTTACCTAAAAAAAACCTCTGGAATAAAAATGATTGACTCGAGTATAAGCTGAGGTAGGAAATGCAGCTGATTTGAAAAGACAGATGCAAGGAAAACCAGAGCAAATCTGGTGTGTTTACCCAGAGCAACCAATCAACTTTCAGCAGTGGACAATGCAATGTTCTACCCAAGCACTTCTAGCTGGGCGTTGCACCCGGCTGTCATCAGCTCCTCTCCCCCCTCCTATCAGGGCTGGTCCCACAAAGACAAAAACCTGAATCATGCAATTCAGACTTCCAACTCTACGGGGCAGCAGCGCTGTACACTGATACAGCAGATGTTCTTCCTCACACTTAAAGGGAAGGTCCAGGCAAGCAAAAAAAAAAAAAAAAGTTTCACTTACCTGCGGCTTCTACCAGCCCCATGCAGCCATCCTGTGTCCTCGTAGTCACTCACTGCTGCTCCAGTCCCACGCTGGCAGCTAGTTTAGTTTTTGCCGACCTCGGAGGTCGGGGGCCGCATTGCGTACATTTTTACGCATTCCCGTTAGTGCAGGAACATTAACACATACATTTTTACGCATTAGCAGTGCGTAAAAATTTACGCGTTGCACCACTAACGCATAAAAATGTATGTGTTGATGTTCCTGCACTAGCAGGAATGCGTAAAAATGTACGCAATGCGACCCCCGACGTCGGCAAAAACTAAACTAGCTGCCAGTGGGGGACTGGAGCAGCAGTGAGTGACTACAAGGGCACAGGATGGCTGCATGGGGCTGGTAGAAGCCCCAGGTAAGTGAAACTTTTTTTTTTTTTTTCCTGGACCTTCCCTTTAAGCGTCTGGTTCTCCTCCCACATACATTTTTGTTGTGGCTATTTCATCAGGGGCTGGGGTGGGGGGTCGGGTGTTCTTAGGCACTAAGGGGTGTGGGTGTGTGTGGGTTGGGTGGACAAACTTCAGCCATTCCACGGCCTAAAGTGTCTCTGAGATGGTGAGGTCTGAAGAGGCTTCTGTGGTGTTCCAACAAGTTTCAGCAGCAGGGGCTACGCAAGCAGAAAGGATGGGAAAGGGGTGGGCGAGAGGAGGCAGTCCCCGACTGGCTGCCTTGAAGAAGATGCCACAGTGTGAGAGCGCCGTAGGCTTGCTGTAGTCCCCAATTGCTCAGAAGGGTGGAAATGGACCCTGGAAGCCATAGCAACACCTTATAACCTGTGCAACTAGTTCAGGGCAACTTAACTGCTGCTGCCATGACAGAACCAGGTAGAGAACACAGACACCAAGTTGCAGTGCCTATATTTACTTTTGTTCCTGTCAAAAGTAGACCTGAAACAATTCTGAACTTTGAATAGTCTCAGAGAGATCTCTACTAAAATGCTGAAGATTATTGCAAACATACAAGTACAAGGCCTTTGAACACCATATATACTTGTACTTTTTATCTGGGTGTTATTCTGTGTTTACTACAAAAGACATTGCAGGGAGATTCTACTAAAATTAATGCTAGGTACACACAATGCAATTTTCTGACAAATTTACTGTCAAATGGATTATTTCCGACAGGTCAGATCCGATTTCCGATCACTTCTATGGAAAATCAGAAATCAGATCAAACCTGTTGGAAATTATCGATCTGTCAGAAAATTGCATTGAGTGTACCTAGCATAAGATTGTGGCCATACTAACTCACCCTGGAAAAAGACAACCGGACCTCCTGGGTAACCCTGTGGAGGAGGCACATCCCTTTGTGTCTGGTTTAGAATAGCGGACAATATCTGTTCCAGTGATCTTGACCCATACTATACAAACAGAAAAAGAAAAAAGAGCTTAGACAAGCAAATTGCAAATAAATAAACAGAAACAGAAGTAACAGTAAAAACTATATGAACATTTTGCATTCAGCCTGATCACTGTGAAGAGTGAAATGAAAAATGGCCTATGTAAACAGTTGTGAGCATTAGAAATTACACTGGTTTATTTCCAAACCATTGTAGGACTAGCATGAATCGGAAAGCTTGAGTTTCTAATTTCTGGATTCCGCAGTCAGAACGCTATATCTACTATTTCAATAAAGGAATTCATTCACAATGAAACACCACAACTTCAGCAGCCAATCTCATTTCTTTATGATGGAGTATGGCTTATTGGTCAGCATAGAAACAAATTGGGGTACTCGCTACATGTAATACCATTTACCTTGTTAACATAACAAATATTCTACTCTCAGAAGTGCAAGCTACACTTACCTTGTTCTCAAAGTTGTACTTGCTGAGATCTCGTGATTCTGTGGCTCTCCGATCCCCATGAGTAAGGGCACCCTGATTAAGTTAACATATAGGGTTAAAGTGATATATTCATAAGAATGGAACAATTTGTTTTTATAAAGTACGATGATTATATTTACAAGGCTCTCCAGTCTCTTAGCGACAATAGAAGCAAACCTCCTCTCCCCGGCAAGTTCTGAGATGAGGAAGACGTACTCTGGAGCAGAAACCTGATTAGAGCGGTGGGTGCGACCTGTAGGAAAAGGATTATCATAATTGTGTAAGTATATAGTGTTCTTTTACATAGTGCTTTTAAATAGTGTATATAGTCATGTCACTGTCCCTCAGATGAGCTCGCAATCTAATCCCTACCGCAGTACGGCATTATGTTATGTTTCTTACAGCAGAGTAAGGCCAATGGGTGGAAGGATTAACCACTTCACCACTGAGGGGTTTTACCCCCTGACCACCAGAGCAATTTTCACCTTTCAGCGCTCCTTCCACTCATTCGTCTATAACTTTATTATTATTTATCGCAATGAAATGAACTATATCTTGTTTTTTCCGCCACCAATTAGGCTTTCTTTAAGTGGGACATTATGCCAAGAATTATTTTTTTCTAAATGTGTTTTAATGGGAAAATAGGAAAAATGTGGGAAAAAAATTAATTATTTTTCAGTTTTCGGCCATTAGTTTTTAAATAATGCATGCTACTGTAATTAAAACCTATGAAATGTATTTGCCCTTTTGTCCCGGTTATAAAACCGTTGAAATTATGCCCCTATCACAATGTTTGGCGCCAATATTTTATTTGGAAATAAAGGTGCATTTTTTTCAGTTTTGCGTCCATCCCTAATTACAAGCCCATAGTTTATAAAGTAACAGTGTTGTACCCTCCTGATATAAATATTTAAAAAGTTCAGTCCCTAAGGTAACTATTTATGTATTTTTTTTATTGTACATTTTTTAATTTTTTTTTAATTACAAAGAAAAAAAAATTGGGAGTGTGGGAGATAATGAGTTAATTTTTTGTGTAAAAGTAATTTATTTGTATGGGAAAAATGCTTAGGGTGTAGTTTTACTATTTGGCCACAAGATGGCCACAGTAACTTTTTGTTTTAATGCGACCTCCAAGCGTCCTTCCAGAAGCTTGGAGGAAGTACTTGGAGGCTGGGTAAGATCACAATGAACGCGCTGCCCATCGGAGAGCAGCGGATCATTGCAGGGCTTAGATCAACGAACGGGAATGGATTTTCCCGTTCATTGATCTCCGGGCGAGCGGGCGGCGGCGTGTTCACTAGCGGCGGGCGGCGTGTTTACAAGCGGGAGCGCGGGCAGCGGCGGGATTGCGCAAAGTACGGATTTCTCCGTCCCTGGGGGTTAAAGGATGGAAAAAGGGACGGAGAAATTCGTATGCGTGGGGGTAAAGTGGTTAAATGATGTTAAAAAAAAACAAAAAAAACAACAACATGAAAAACACTATTCTTCTGCAACTAACCAAAGTTTACAGAACTCACCAAACTGCTGAATGGCTCGGTCTGCACTCCATGGCAATTCCAGTGTCATGTGTACACGGCGACGTTGATTTGGTACCCGCCGGTCAGCTTGTAGTGAAATACCTGAACTTGATGCTTCAGAAATAATGGCCACCAGCTTCATGTGTAAACAAACAAATACAAATTAATGAATAAATACATAAACTAACATTTGAGGTTTAAAGAAGATATTCAAAGCCCAGTACCAGGCACAAATCTTTCCCTAATCTCATGTAGACATTCAGTGGCAGAGCTTGTTTTCAATTCTACATAAGGTCCTTGGCTGGCTGGTATAATTAGTTCACCTTTAAAGGGATACTGAGCAGCTTTAAAAAAAAAAAAAAACACAGTTTTTACTTACCTGGGGCTTCCTCCATGACGGTCGACGTGAGAGTGCATGAGCATGCACGATTCAGAGAACCACGCATGCACAGAACTCTCACGCCATTGTCATGATGGCGCGATGACGCGTAACGTGCGCAGCAGGGACTAGTACTGGTGACTTCAGGTGGAAGTTGCCAATTAACGGAACCGCTAGCGGGACCAGGAGAGGAGCCAGGAGGACGCCGGGGACCTCGCGGCCTATGATGGGCTGAAGTAAACCCCAGGTAAGTACAAATTGTGTTTTTTAAAGCTGCTCAGTATCCCTTTAAGCGTCAGTAATGAGCCCCTCTCCAACCATTTCTGCATTACAAAAACTTACATTACAGTAGGCTACAATAAACTCGAAGTACAGTCTATGGTAACTCCCTTGAAGACCAAAAGCATGATGATGCGGATCCAATTGGTAATAGCAGTCACCAGCAAAGTCTGCCTTTACAGTACACCTGAAATAAGAGGGACATGGAAGTAACACATTTATATTTTAAACAATGCAAATCGCCTGGCTGTCCGATTCAGACACTACAGCAGCCCAACAGATTAGCAGGACTGATAGGCAACTGGTATTGTTTAAACAGAAATAAATATGGTAGCCACCACATTCTTCTCAGTTCAGGTGCCCTTTAAAGTAAAACTCCACTCTCACCGAAATAAAACGATCAGTGCCAGACAAAATGTATTTTTAAATTTAATGTTAATACAAAGCATTTTACATTTTACTTTGAAGTTAGCTGAACTGACTGAAGCTGAAATTGCAATACTCTGTGGAGTAGACTGCCAGGACGCTGCCCATTTTGCTGCATAAGTAAATAGCTGCACAGAGTAGGAACAGGAGATTGTTGCCCTTCAGCAGTTAACAAAATAACAAAAGTATACATGCCCACATTACTGTCTTTATTAGGAAACACGTGAAATAACTTTGCTTACACACATTTTACATGCTTACATTCTCTGGCATTCCCAAGTTTGAGGCAGGGAACACACTTGTCTTTCAGTTTTCTGCGTGCTTTTTCCTGCATACTTTTTCTGCACACAATGGGGTGGTGCACACCGAGCGGCTTTTTGGGCGTTTTCAGATCCGCTTGCGGCTGCGGATCTGCTTGGTCAATGTATCTCAATGGGGTGGTGCACACCAGAGCGGCAGGCGTTTTGCAGAAACGAAAAATGCCTGGGTGAGGCATTTTTTGGATTTCGGATGCGTTTCTGCCTCAATGTTAAGTATAGGAAAAACGCAAACCGCTCTGAAAAACGGCACTTCAGAGCGGTTTTGCAGGCGTTTTTGTTACAGAAGCTGTTCAGTAACAGCTTTACTGTAACAATATATGAAATCTACTATACTGAAATCCGCTGCAGCAATCCGCAAAACGCTAGCAAAACGCCTCATAAAAATAAAAAAAAGCGTTTAAAAATCTGCTAGCATTTTGCAGATCTGCTAGCGGGTTTTGGTGTGCACCAGCCCAAAGTGTGTTTCTATGCAGGAAAACGCACGTTTTTTCACAGCAGCTGATGTAATTGATAGAGAAAACTGACAAAATGTGCAGAATCAGGATGCAGAATGTCAGTTTTTTTTCTGCGCACGAACAAAATATTAAGTGTGGACTAGCCCATTGATTAACATGAGTTCTCAGTTTTTCTGTGCAGAAAACACGCACGAAAACATTCAAGTGTGTTCTCTGCCTCAATAATCTTCAGCCAGGCTGCTTTAGGTCATGTGACTAAATGTCACACACACACACAATCTGTGTTTGGATTGGCCTTAAAGAGACACTGAAGCGGAAAAAAAATATGATATAGTGAATTGGTTGTGTACTATGAATAATTACTAGAAGATTAGCAGCAAAGAAAATATTCTCATACTTTTATTTTCAGGTATATAGTGTTTTTTCTAACATTGCATCATTCTATAATATGTGCAGATTACACAACACTCAGCATTCAAAATGAGTCTTTCAGAGCAGTCTGTGAAGTAATGACCTCTCCTCTAGCAGAGAAAAAGTAAACAGTTCACTTACAGTTGAGATAATAAAAGTCAGATAACAGCCCTCTCCATGACTTAAGGCCCATACACACGTCGGATTTTTCTGAACGACAGGTCGTTTGAACGTCCCGTCGTTCGCACGCGGAATCAGACGTGTGTACGGACTATCGTTCGCGTGATAAGACTGAGTTTGAGCGATCCGCCGGGCAGATCGCTCAAACTCAGTCTTATCACGCGAACGATAGTCCGTACACACGTCTGATTCCGCGTGCGAACGACTGAACGACGGGACGTTCAAACGACCCGTCGTTCAGAAAAATCCGACGTGTGTATGGGCCTTAAGACTTAGTCGGAGAGTTAATGGCTTGTTTGCATAGAGATAACTGGAGTTTCTTAACTCTTCCTGTACTGGAAACAATTAGACTGATGTATCTGATCTTAATGTTTTATTTCTTAGCTGTACTACACATACAAATCATAATATCATAATTTTTTTTTCGCTTCAGTGTCTCTTTAAGACACCTGATTAGGTATGATAAAGATGAGCTCACCTTGCTTCCATTCATAAATCTTTCCTTTTCTCTTAAATTAACATTATCGATTGATAAATTTTGCTCAGCTCGAGATTCAAATCCTAAAGACCCATCACTGCGACGCACAACGCGGCCTTTACGGCCAGTCATCTAAAAAATAGAAGTTCTCATGACTACTCGGAAGACTGAAGTGTGCAGAAGACTTTTACACAACATAATCAACATACCTCAGCCACCTTATCTGGACCCCCAAACTGATCTATAAGCATATCCAACGTGTTAAGTGGCAGCTCCTTGCCCAATTCTTCTACTTTGGCTAAAAGATCCATCTTCATTTGCTCCACCTGCTCTGGACCTATGTAAAAAATAAACAAGGACATATTGTGAGTTATATAATCCACATTTGCCCACAATTGGAAAGCAAGGGTTTAACATTTAACAAGTCAGTCTCTCTTTCTGATTCACTCCTTTAAACAGGTGAAAAATATCTAACACTCTGGGCGCCAACTGCGGTCAATCAAATGATCAAAAGCCATACGCTAACTGCATTATCTTGACTGCAAGAAAGGTTTGTAGAACTTTCAATGAGAGCGAGTCAATTATCAACTCTAGCTTCAAGCAACAATACCAAGTAACAGAACAATATGGAAGGCACTCCCTTATGAGGGATTTTCCATGTAATCTTTCAGCTCAGGACAAAGGAGGTTACTAATTATGTCCATCTCTCTACAGAGCACATCCCATACAACAGGAGGAATAGCAGGCACCTTCAGTCTGAGCATTTCAGAGAGGAGGCAGTTTCAGAGAAAAGCAGGGGTCATGTTAAAATCAGAAATGATAGAAAATTCAAGACTTTACACAGCTGCCGGATGTGTTGTGGGTCGACTACCTATAAAGTTGAATTCTAGAAATGTTGGAATTCAGTTTTAATTTGGACAACAAAAAACAAGGACTCACAAGAGTATATCAGGACAGCATGACAGTACATACCACTATAGCAATTTCAGTATTTAAAGGAAGACCCATTTCAGAAGTGTTCCTTATAATGCCATGACATATTTGGCAGTGCACTGTCATCATCTGGATGGTCGCTGTGTATTGTTAGCAAATAATGCTCATTTATTTACGCTTTGGTTTCAAGTGGAAGTATCGTCCCAATGATTTATGTTACCCCCTGGTTTAAAGTGGTAGTAGTAACCCATTGGTTTGTTTTTTGACTTTAAAGCAAATCTGAAGTGAAAATAAACTTCTGAGATAATGAAAAAAAAATTTCATACTGTTTTCCAGTACATGAAAAGTTAGAAAACATGAGTTTTTATCTATGCAAAAGAGCTTCTCCGAGCTATTCGAACTCCGCCCTGTTTTTGTAAAAGCTTAAACAGCCAAGAAACAGTGGGGTTCATTCTCTAAACAGTGGTATTATTACCGTGCTTACATAGCACACGACAATATTACCCTAACTTCCACCGACAACTACTGCGATTTAATTGATTAGTGTGACCCGCTGCACTTGAGTAGCATGACTGTTGCTACAGTGTTACTAACCTTAGTAAAGCGCATTACCGTAGCAATGCTCGCACTACTTAAGTACTGCGGGTCACGCTATTCATGTAATGGCACGGAAGTTAGGGTAATATTCCTGTGAGCACAGTAATATTACCGCTGTTGAGAGACAGCTTGAGAAAGTAAAGTTCAAAGGGTCATTAGCTCTGTGCTATGATACAACTCGTTAACGTCTTACCACGGTCAGGTATTGTTAGCCCATTTAAAGTATGTTCTACAAAGATTACATCATCACTATCCTGTACAGATTCAGGAGAAGAGTTGAAGTCACTATCCAGCACTCCTTCAGAGTCTGAGCTGCTTTCTTCACTTATACGGAATAATCCAGCAAGTTCGCCACGACATAACTTCCCACCGCGTGGTTTTCCTCGTCCTTCAAAATAGAAGACAATACCATAAAAATAAGACAAGCACCTCTATTTAGAAAAGAAAAAAAATTAAATAATTAGACCATTCTAGAAATCAGAAGACATTACAGCATTACAGAGCATTGTATCTGGAAAAGGGGAAGATCATATTAATAAAAAGAGTATAGAACGTAACTGCTACTGGAGATGAAAAAGTGAATAAATCATACGTACTTTTCCTTTTCAGAATGCTTTTATCCCGTTTCCTCTTACATGAAGGAAAGTGCTTCAAGATTAGCGACCTAAACACACCCCTGAAAAAAATACAATGTTTTGTAAATGATCCTGTTCAGCTTCCCAGCATACAGGTAACTACAGACAAGGGAAAAGTCAGCCAGCTAAATGGGAAGAGATTCCATATTTGTAGGCAGTATGGGCAATGGTCATCTGGGAAAAAGTGCAAAAGCTTCCTCAGAGTATCAGCATCACTAGTGCTTCCAGGTGGCTGTAGCAGTGAAGGGAACATTCAGCCAACAAATTTCCCAGGCAACAGTCAAATTATATTTGTGCATGTAACTTCTTCCCGCTCTCTGGGGTCACCTTACTACATTATTCTTCACAGATCTCACTGTGAAGGTCAGCGATAGACATTTTAGTACTAACAGTCACTTTGTATCAGACTATACAAACATTACTTAATAGTACAGTACATACTGGGCCTAATGTCTCCAGTGGGGATTTCAAGGAGGATGTGCTGGATTAATTAAAAATTGTCTGATGTTAAATGTTTAGGATTTGACACCTGCATCAAAACAGATTACAATCGGGGTTGGTGGAAAGTTAAGTGAACCATTGGGTGCACCCACAGCAAAAGAATGTTTGAGGGCCCATTCACACAAAGTAGCAAAACAGTAGAGTTTAGCGCTACCATTTTGCGCGGGTGATTTTACCGCGATTAGTGCTGTAAAATCACTGTACACTCTCGCGATTCAGAGCGATCAGCGCTTTTATAAGCACTGCATCGCTGCAAAAATGCTGCAGGGAATACGCTTTGCGATTGCCGCTAATCGTGAAACCCCCGCGGCAGTGAGATCACGGTCATAGGTTAACATTCCTCTTCGGCCATTAGTGGGAATCACCCGCTAATCACCTAAGTGAGGACGTGCCCATACAATAAATACAGGATGGCAATTTTTTTTTAAAGGAACACTATCAAGAAAAATCGTAAAATATAAAATACATACATATAAAATGTAGGTTTCTCCCAGAGTAAGATACATAATAAATTACTTCTTTCCTAGGTCCCTGTCATTTAAAGTAAGCAGTAAAAATCTGACTGATTTAGGGCTAGGCCATCTCCTTTATTTATTTACAAAAGTACTAACTGAATGGCAGCCACAAGAACTGCCCAAATAGTGTACAAATGAGTAGAGAGGCTGCCTTGCATAGATCCTTTCTAGGGATTGTTTTTTTGTTGTTGAAAAAACATAAAAGAAAATGCTGAGAATCCCCCATGTGGAGGAGGACTGGTCCAAAAACGGTCAGATCTCACAGCTCTTCACTACCCACTTTAAGTGACAACAGCATTATAAAATGTAATTTATGGTGCATTTTACTTTGTGAGAAATCTATACTTTATATGTATGTATTTTAAATTTTAGAATTCTTTGTAATAGTGGTCCTCTAATAAAGTTCTCACAGTGGCAGCCTGCATGAGGCTTTAATCACATAACAGCTATTTTGCTAACCTTTCTGCAACCCCTGCTCTGTTACAGTATGGAGGCATCTGTAACGCCTCCAGTCCAGGTTTGCTGGATCACTTGATATCCCTACTGGAGATGCCTAGAGATCCAGAATCAAAACTTCTTGCGTTTACTGATGGCTAACCAGGTACAATACTCTACTGATGCTTTAGTAAATCAGACACATACTCTCTACAATGAAGGCATTGTATCAGCACAATCAAAATCTCACACAACACTGGACACATATCATTACACTCACTCTGCAGCTGACACAAAGTGGTCAAGGTGACCATCATTTTCATCCATCACTTCTCGGGTGCGAGCTTCTCCAGTAGACTGTAAACCAATGACAACACACTGTTGAGAAAGAAACAGTGATTAGTGGCATGGATAGGAATAGTCACAACCTACATGACTTAACATAGCAGCTTTTCGATTGATGCAAATTAGGCCAGAAAGCACTGATGGTCAACGAGATGCAAATAATTCTGTCCCACATCTGAATGTAAATTGGGGAAAACAAAATCAGTAGTAAGGGCTCTTTCACACTAGGGGCGTTTTCAGCCTCTTTTCAAGTGCAGGCGATTTTTAAAATCTCCTACAAAATGCTTGTAAAATGAATCTCTATAAAAAGGTTCATATCAGCGCGGTTCGTGCGCTGTGCGTTCAGCAAAGTGGTGCCTGGACCATTTTTGGGGCAATTTTGCCTCAATGGAAGGTATAGGAAAAACGCAAACGCTCACAAAATCACTTTTCTCTTTCTCTTTTCCAGGTCAAGGAGTTCACTTCCTGACTTGCATCAGGGAGTGAATTAAGAAAAACACCCGGGAAAAGCGCTTTTATTTCACAAAAACGGAACGCTCACCCAAGCACCGGAAATAAAAAAAAAATTGCGACAAAAAGAAAAGCCGAACGCTAACACGAGCGGAATACAATGTGAACAAGCCCTAAGAGCATTTGCTTGGATCAGTTTTAAGTTGCAAACAATTTGCATGGAAGTCAGAATTCTGGGCATGTCACTGACTTTCTAATTATCACTATTGCTTACATTTAATGACTTCTGCCATATTAGTCCTTTGGATTCTTACCCCCAACTCCTCGACATCTTCGTTGGTTTCCTAAAAAGCTAGTGGCAAAAATAAGCTTCTTCCACGAAGGTCATTTGTGGAAAGGTGTGCACAACAGATTGTCGTGAGGAATTCTCGCTTTTCTGGTTATATACAGGTGGGATGTGGAACGGTCATTATAAAGTTTGGCAATGTCAGCAGCCTAAAGCTCCGTACACATTGGGGGATCTCTGTTGCCTGGCAGAGATTGGTTCTCGATCCCTTGCCAACAGTGTAGTGCCGATGCTGTACAGAATCATCAACAGCCTCCGGACTAGTGACTTGTCTGTTGCTATGGAGGGGGACGAACGAGCACGCATGATGGAGCAGATTCCAGTGTGGAGAAGATCGGCCAGTGCTGAGGTATCACTAAAGATCAGGCATGCCAGATCTTTAGCAGATGTCGGACGGCCGACGTACACACACAACACAAAAGTCATTGTCTACCATGGCAGAGTTCTAATCAGCATGTGTATGTAGCTTAAGCAGCACGGTGGTGTAGTGGTTAGCACTCTCGCGTTGTAAAGCTAGGTACCCGATTCGAATCCCAGCCAAGACACTATCTGCAAGGCGTTTGTATGATCTCCCCGTGTCTGCTTGGGTTTCCCTGGACACTACGGTTTCCTCCGACACCCCAAAAAACATACGGATAAGTTAATTGCTCCCCCCCCCCAAAAAAAATGTCCCAAAACCACGATTCATACACTACACGATACATATATATGACTATGGTAGGGATTAGATTGTGAGCCCCTCTGAGGGACAGTTAAGTGACAAGACTCCGTACAGCGCTGCAGATGTCAGTGCTATATAAATACTAACTAATAATAATCTATCATAGCACAAAGGAGGCATAATTAACTTTACCCTATTTATATGCTGCTGCAGTCTCATGCAAGCTTCTTTAAAGCCATTTACTAGTTTACGAATCCCAATGCTTTATAGTTATATCTTCTGGGGCAGCTTTAATGGCCCATACTCACGAGGGACTTTTGTCGCCTCAACACGCGACGCGCGCGTGTTGCGGCGACAGGTCGCCCGTGAGTATGGGCCGTCGCACACGCGCGCACCCCGAACTGTCGCCCGCCGCTCATGTCGCCATGCGATTGAAACTTTCAATCGCATGGCGACAGTCGCCGCTGCCCCCCCGCCGCAACTGTCGCTAGTCCGCGTGAGTACGCGGACTAGCGACAGCAACCTCCATGTAGGTACATGGAGCTTCCGGCGGGGGGAGGAGGAACGTCAGCGACAGCTTCCGCCTTGCCGCTGGTCCCTCTTCCGCGTGTGTACGCGGAGGGACCTGGCGAGAAGCTGTCGCCGGCCTGTCGCCCACACGCTCACGTGTACTGGCGACAGGCCACATTTCTCGCCCGTGAGTATGGGCCATAAAGCAGGCTGGTAACCATAAAAGTCAAATTTCAACAGCAATTGGTCTTAGTGTATTAAAGAGGAGCTGCCAGCTATACTATTTCAAAAAATCCCAACACATATATAAGTAGATAAATACTTGCTCTACGAACATAACGTATGTATTGCACTGTCCACGTTTTGATTTCTATGAATTTTATGTAGTAAATAAAGAGAATTCTGTTTCAGGCATTTGCCATCTTAATTTCCTCTGAATGAAGCCAATATTGATGTCATTTCCTCCCTTACTCTGGGAGGAGGGCGTCCAATGCAAACACAGACAGACAGTCTTCAGACACTCCCACCCAGCTCTACAATAGAAAGTGCATTGTCATTGTATGACTCTGTAGCTTGAGAAGCAAGATAAATATTGGCCAATCAGAGAGAAACAGAAGTGTGGAAGGGGAAAACAGAAGGGAAAGAGGCTTCAGCCGATTAGGCTGCATTGGTTAAGTTTGAGGGGATACTAAAGAAGCAAAAAAAAAACAAAAGAGAACCCAGCATGCCCTGCAACTTCCTTTGTGTTGCAGATGTACAAAATAAGAGCCAGGGAAACTCTGGAAAGATGTTTTACGGAGAAGAAAAATAAGAGTGTTTTTTATCTTTTGGATTGCCTGATTAGCATCCTTATTACTTGTTTACCAGATAAAAATAAAGATTTAATTTTATGCACGACAGTTACGCTTTAAATGATAAAGATGCTAATCCTGCATTCAAAACTTTCACATTTTTTCTGCTATTCTGGTTTGGCATTTTCACATACCTTAGGAGCACTGGCCCTTCAATTGCCTTTGCATGCATCTGCAAGCTGGGGGATCTTTTTATGTATTAAAATATTACTAATATTACTTTATTTCCCCCTCCTTCTAATGACATAAGACAGTGCACGTCCTAGTATAGACCTTAGTATCAGTGTCTGAAGACTCTGGGGGAGGGCAGGTAACGAATACACAATTAGCAAGAGAAGGAAAAAAAAATTAGAGAGTGAGAGAGGAAATGATGTCAGGATTAGCTTCATTCAAAGCTAAGCAAGATGGAAGCTATCTAGAATAGGATTCTCTGCTTTTCCTTTATAAAATTCACAGGAATCATAATCTGACCAGTGCAATATATCTGTTATGAACTAGTATTTATCTACTTATATATGTGTTTTTTATTTTTAGGTTAGCATGGGTGTCACTTTTTCTTTAAAGTGTAGATGGTCATGAGATAATTATTTCACCAGAATGAGATTTAAAAAAACCCAGCGCAAGACCAGAGCAAGTTGCACACAATCCCCTCTTTATTGCATCCTCAGCAAGACAGACAAGACAATACAGTGTAGATGACCGAAGATGCAATAAAGAGGTGATTACGAGCATCTTGCAGTGCTCTGGTGCCCAGATCATTCTCTCGTTCTGATGGAATACTGGTGGTATACAGCCACATACCTGGGCCCCTCGGCGGTCTTCATCTAGTGCAGTCCCCTTTACACTAATTCTACTTTGCTAATAATGTCAAATGGCTGCAAATTGTATGTTAATTTTACACAGCTTAGCATTATTAGCCACTGCATTACGCTTGGTCCAAATTCAAGCTGCAAATATTTGCATAGCATTACCATAACATTTCTGACAACTAGATATTATTAGCATTAATGTGTGCAAATGTTCTGTGATATGTCTGGTGCATTCCCCTATGCATATACTAAGAACTGACATGTGCAGTAATGTCTGCTCTCCCGGAAAGCTCTATAAAGGAGGAAAGCCACATACAAGATATCACAGATAATTTGCAGTAAAACTTGATTTGAGGATGACATGTATTTTCAAAATCTACTTCCTCCATAAGCTCCCGCTTGAAAAAAAAAAAGCAAGTACTTCCTTAAATTACACAATAGGTGTTATGAAATACTAAGAAAAAGAAGGTGGGGGGAGGGGGTATTTTCTATACTAGTATTCAAAAAGACAAACATATATTTAACTTTGTTAAATATATTTTCTACATCTTCTTTGCTTCCAGAATTCCATAAAAAAAGTTTAAAAGCTAAAGACCAATAATAAGCTCTTAAAGAGACTCTGTAACAAATTTTTCAGCCTTAGTTCTTCCTATGCCTGTTCTAATCTGCTCTGGCTTACTGCAGTCTTTCCTAACTGCACTGTCTCTGTAATAAATCAATGTATCTTTCCTCTGTCCTGTTTGTCGGGCTAAGGATTGATTGTGTGGAATGTGCAGGGCTGCTTGTGATTGGTAGAAGCGATACACACCCTCTGCAGGCCCCCTGCACAGTGTGAATGACTCACACACTATGCTTAGCTGAGCCTATTAGAAGCTGGTTAGTTTGTTTGTAAGCACTGCCTAAAACTGTTAACCACCCTGGCGTTCTGATTAAATCGCCAGGGTGGCTGCGGGAGGGTTTTTTTTAAATAAAAAAAAAACTATTTCATGCAGCCAACTGAAAGTTGGCTGCATGAAAGCCCACTAGAGGGCGCTCCGGAGGCGATCTTCCGATCGCCTCCGGCGCCCAGAATAAACAAGGAAGGCCGCAATGAGCGGCCTTCCTTGTTTTGCTTATATCGTCGCCATAGCGACGAGCAGAGTGACGTCATCGACGTCCTGACGTCAGCCGCCTCCGATCCAGCCCTTAGCGCTGGCCGGAACTTTTTGTTCCGGCTGCGCAGGGCTCAGGCGGCTAGGGGGGCCCTCTTTCGCCGCTGCTCGCGGCGAATCGCCGCAGAGCGGCGGCGATCAGGCAGCACACGCGGCTGGCAAAGTGCCGGCTGCGTGTGCTGCTTTTTATTTGACAAAAATCGGCCCAGCAGGGCCTGAGCGGCAGCCTCTGGCGGTGTTGGACGAGCTGAGCTCGTCCAGACCGCTCAGCAGGTTAATTACAAGCCAGGATTGCAGCAGAGAGTGGCAGAAACAGCACAGAGGGGCACAGGAGAAAATAATGAATAGAATGGTATGCTTTTTATTGTAAGAATATTAGAGTACAGATTCTCTTTAAAGCACATAATCAACATACTAATAATGTATGGCATTCACATGAATAATTGTTTTGTTGTTGTTAGTTTTTGCTACCTATCCAGTTTCCCTCTGCATACCAAAGCTCTGGCATCACTTGGAAAGTTCTGTGGTGTACAGCAAGGCTATGGTATTAAACAACACATGATCCTCTAAAAGCAAAACCCCAAAAGGACTAATCACATGCTGCAGTTAGCTATAACCTCACCTGATCAGTGTGAAAGTCTAAAACTATGCCAGAAGGTAAACAGCATATTAAAAAATCTCAACTCTCCAATATTATTTTGCTTGAATATTATTAGTCAAGCAAAGGTTTAACATGAGAAGTACAAATGTGTTTCTAAATAATGTACTAATCCAGTGCAGTGGTGTTACACAAATTATCATTTACTTGATGGACAAATGTCTTTTTTTCAGCTGAACTATGTAACTAGTACAGGGAGAGCTTAAAGGACAACCGAGTAGACATGCGTATGTACAGTGTCAAGCACACAAATGACTATGCTGTGTTCCTTTTTTTCCTTCTATGCCTGAAAAAACATAAAAATCAGGTATGGAAGGAAGTTTCTGTCCGGGTCAGACTATAGTATAACCCTCTCTGATATTGAACAACAGCCATAAAACACTTTCCTGTCAGTAAATGGCTTTGGAGAGCAGGAAAAAGATAAGAAAGGTCAGTAGTTCATAGATTTGAGCTCTAGCATGCTTCAATGAAGGTGTCACTGAGCAGAGACAATGAAACAGTAAAAACTAGATTTTAATATAAACTAAAACTGTGGGATATCTAAAAAAAAAAAGTCATTTTTAGGAGAAGGATGATAGATACTATTGTTCATCTCATCAGTTTATTTTCACCTTGGATGTCCTTTAAAGTTCAAGAGGTCCTTTGGCAATTCAATAGAGTTCTTGCAAAATTCTTGAGCTGAAAGGATTACTTAAACTGGATCCGAGGTGAACTTTTACTCATTGCACAATTGTGTTCCTTTCCTGTTGTTTATAGGGCATTCCTCAAGCCAAATACTTTTTTGTTTTTGTTTTAATGTTCTAATTCCCTATAAACTAAACAAGTCACGCCCACAGGTTTTCAGAGAGCCTTGGCAGTAGCAAGGGCTCATGGGAGCTCAGTCTGGGCAAGAGGAGGGGGAGGTGTTACTAGCCATTGATTTTAGAGGCAGAGGGGAGGAGGGAGGAGGAAGGGGGTTAGGTTTTTTTCACAGAAGATGCAGATAAGCTTGCCTGTTTGTAATGTTTACAAACAATATGGCTGTTGTCACTGTATCACAGGAAGAAATAATTATATTCTATTGAAGCTGTTTGCAGATAGATGTGCTGTGTAAACTATCTAAACTTTAAATAAGATATATAGACAAGTTACTTGTTATAGTTAGTTTTTCATCTCGGATCCGCTTTAATGAACTCCAGGATTTTAAAATATAGGTACATATGGACAGTACTCATGTCCTTTTTGTTCAGGACTGCACAAAATACAGCTCAAGCAGGAGCTAAAGTAGGTACCAACCAAATGAGGTCATCAGAATTCTGTGAAAGTAATGCAGCAGTGCTCCTGAACCATAAACAGTCAATTTGAAAGGTCTTCCCAGTGCAGACAGAGCAACCGAATAGGGCCTGGTTGATTCTAGCGGCTGCCTCCTGTGCTAGCAAGGCAAATTAAAAAAAACATCTTAGATTGCAGGAGCACTGCTGCATAAAATTAACTCTTCTAGAACCGTGTCTTTCCTAGCTCTTGGTCTCCTTGGATCGCCTCACTATCTGCAGCAGGACTCAATTTTACAATCACTAGGCTGTAATTTAATTTATGAGTGCTAATAGTTAGATGTACAACAACAATAGCTGTAATGAGCATAGACATGATTGGAATGCATTTCATAATATAAGAAAAATCCCATATTGTCTTTTCTGGGATGTTCGCTTTATTTAGTTCATATACTTTTGTGTTTCTGCTTTAATTTTTCTTTTCCCTATTTTACACTGATATAGGGAATTCAGCTCCCGGTATTCATTGAGGCTGGGAGCGTGCTACACTGCGGACACGCTGCTGGCGGAATTAAAAGCGACAGAGCTGCAGCAGCTTTGTTAGGGAGTCTTGTCCAAGGCCGTACTGAATTGGTGCTGGTACTGGACAGGAAGAGCTGAGATCCCGAGCCCAGGTCTCCTGTGTCAGAGGCTTTCAGATAGTTTTCACCTCGAGGATGTGCAGTGCATCTGGAAAGTATTCACAGTGCATCACTTTTTCCAAAAAATTTTTATGTTATAGGCTCATTCCAAAATGGATTAAATTCATTTTTTCCTCAGAATTCTACACACAACACCATGAAAAAATTAAAGTGAGGTTTTTGCAAATGTATATATAAAAAAAAATAAAAAATTGAGAAAGCACCTGTACATAAGTATTTACAGCCTTTGCTATGAAGCTCAACATTGAGCACTACACCCAGTTTCCCCTCATCACCCTTGAGGCCGGTTTCACACTGCGGATTGGCATCAGTGGTGCACGGGGTGGCGCACCGCACAAAACAGCCTTTAGTGATTACCGTGTTAGTATGCTGTAATCCCCGTCTGGCAGCCGGCCAAGCAGGAAGTGACTCACACTTCCTGTTGGTGAAGCGAACACATGCACGGAAGCGTATTGCTAGAGTATGCTTATGCGCAATGTGTAAAACTTGCGGTAGTTGTTTTACAACACATGCATCAGCATAGACTTACATGACTCCCGGTCTGCCGTATGGTAGCGTAGGTTTTCCATCGCATCGGGATGTGGCAAAAATGTCAGTATGAAAGACTGACTTTTATTGCCCTGTGGAGGGTTGCGGTAAAAATACTGCACCAATGTGAAGCGCCCCAGTGATATTTCTGCAGCTTAACTGGAGTCCACCTGTGGTAAATTCAGTTGATTGGACAGGATTTGGAAAGGCACACACCTGTGTCATGTTGTTATTATGACGTAGGTGGAACTCCGCTCACGGCTCCATCCACCGACCGTGCAGGAAAGACGGGCTGCTCGAACCCCAAATCCAGTACAGTAGAGAGTGAATTCCGCACCAGGTCAGTGGAAAAAGAACTTCGCTTTATTAAATCACGTACATGACAAGCTAAAATCCATCACCACATGCTGACATGTTTCGGACGTTACACGTCCTTAATCATAGCATGGGTGCAAGTGAACAGGGATGACCCTTAAGTAGGAAGATACCACACCCAAAGTCACATGTTCACAAACCCCACCCACAAACAAAGAGGTGCATACATTAAAAAAAGGAGAAAATTGAGAAACAGCCTCAATTATATAATCAAATAAATAAAAACATGATATACAATAAAAATGTAAATACATATGATTATACATGGCACAATAATACGCAGCAACTAGCAAATAGTCATCACAAAAAAGAGTAGTGTATACAGACAGATGTTATTATTGTTGTAATATTGCACTGGTCATAGTCAGGGACGGTAAATCCACATTAGGTAACCAAATTCAGGTCCCATCTGGCATTAAGGCCTCTCGGTGAGCGGGTCCCTAATTTGAAGATCCAATATGCTTCCCGAGTGAGGAGTCGTTTGTACACGTCCCCTCCTCTCGCTGGCATATGGACACGCTCAATACCTTGGAATGAAAAAGAGGACATGTCGCCCAGATGGACAGATCTAAAATGCTTGGCTACATTTGATACCTCCATGGTCACCCACCCGGCACCCCTATAGTGTTCACCTATTCTCTGTCTGAGGTGTCGGGTAGTACACCCAACATACTGTAATTGGCATGAGGAACAAGAGATAAGGTAAACCACAGATTTTGTGTCACAGTTAATGTATTGCTTCATAGAAAAGGTATTTCCGTTGGAAAAGGATACAACAGAACGTGTAGGTCTATGAACAACACAGTACCTACAGGTGGAAAAGTTACACCTATAGGAACCCAAGGTGGTTAACCAACATGGACGCCGAGAACCGGTTGAAAATAAACTTGGCGACAAAATACTTCCCAATGTAGGGGCCCTCCTGCTAGCAAATCTAACTCCTGATTTAAGGATAACGTTAAGAGCTGCATCAGCCTCCAGTACAGGCAGGTACTTTTTCACAATCTGCGTGACCTGTCTAAATTCCTGGCTGTAGGTAGTCACAAAGACTGTTCCACCAGTCGATTGTAACGGTATCTGACGAGAGCCAGGGGCGAGCAACTCTTCCCTGGTCCTCATCAGGGCTCGTTTTTTCCCCCTCTCAATCATCCATCCCGGATACCCCCGCTCCACAAGTCGGGAGCCCACGACACCTAACTCCGCCTGAAGTGCTGAGGCATCAGAGCAATTCCTACGTGCCCGTATTGACTCACCCACGGGAATAGCACGGATGGTATGAGATGGATGGCAGCTATTAGCCCTCAAGGTGGAATTGCCACTGCAAGGTTTACGGTACGTGGCAGAGACTACCGAGGCCAGAAAGGGGTCTCCCCTGAGGGTGAGGTCAAGGTAATTGACCTCCACAGGTGACCACTGAAAGGTAAAAACAAGGTTCATGGCGTTGACGTTGAGGAACTCAACAAATCGTGTGGCCTCGTCGCGCGTGCCGTCCCAGATGACCAGCAGGTCATCTATATATCTGCCATACCACACAATATGACTCGAGTAAATATTACTCTCACTAAACAAGTGGAGCTCCTCCCACCAACCCATATAAAGGTTTGCGAGTGAGGGAGAAAATTTCGACCCCATCGAGGCTCCACAACGTTGTAAATAAAACTCAGAGTCAAATAAGAAATAATTGTGGGCAAGCAGATATTGTACGGCACGCGCGACGAAGAACTGAAGGTCCGTGGAAAAGGCAGAATACCTGGCCATATGGTACTCCAGAGCGTCCAAGGCAAGAGCATGTGGGATGCATGAATACAATGATTTGACATCGATGGCAATCCAGCTAAAGTTGTCATGCCATTGAAAACATTGTAGACTGCTCAAGACATGCTTAGTGTCACGAACATAGCCTGGAAGTCGTCGTACAAGAGGCTGCAGGTGTTCATCCACCCAATTGCCCAGGCGCTCCCCCAGGGATCCAATCCCGGCCACAATAGGCCTGCCCTCTGGGGGGAAGCCCTGTTTATGAATTTTAGGTAGATGATGAAATACCGGTATAACAGGAGATGGAACGGCCAGGTATTCCGCCACGAGTTTAGAGATCACTCCCAGACTCTCACCTAACGATAAAAGTGAGAGTAATTGGTTGCTGAACTCTATAGTGGGGTCGCCCCTCAACCGAGAATAAGTAACTGGATCTCGAAGTTGTCTCAGTGCTTCAGCACTGTAGACCTCAGTGTCCAGTATGACCACTGCACCCCCCTTATCCGCATTTCTAATGACAATGCGTGTATTCTCTTTAAGGGAGGAGAGTGCCTGCTTCTCAACGGAAGAGAGGTTACAACGAGAACTGGCGGCGCCAGCAGAAGCAAGCTCAAGCAGTTCTCGTTCTATAACCTCCTGGAAAGCATCAACAGAGGGACTCCGGGCCTTGAAAGGATAAAAGGCCGGATTGCGGATTTGTATAGGCCTAACATCTTCTTCAGAAACAAGCGGGACCGTCTCAGTGAGCAATTGCTCTAAAGACAAAAGAGACTTGGTATCGCTAAAGTTTCTTATATCAGAAAAGGCCACATCGTTATTAGCCGCAATGTTATCGGCCGCTTCATCCCCTGTCCGTCTGTCCATGAAGTGCTTCCTCAGGAGGATAGACCTGATAAATCTGTTCACATCCAAAAGTGTGGAAAACACATCGAAATGTGCTGTAGGGGCAAAGGACAGCCCCCGCGAGAGCAAGGTGATCTCAGGAGAGGTCAATATGGTGGCAGAAAGGTTAATGACAGTATGATTGGAGGATGTGGAGGAAACTGTAGTTGGTTTTCTATGTTTTATACCTCCTCTTCTCGTGCGCCTCGACTTTTTTTTCTTTCTGTATCTGTTGGATTTTTTGGGGCGGGCAGATGGAGGAGGAGGGGGTTGCAAGTTTTTTGACAGCAGATTATTCACTGTAGTGATTGGGGCAGAGTGGGGGGCTGTATTAATACCCCCTACAGCTCCATGTATATGGGCAATGGAACCGTCCGACAACTCTGACTGAGAGTCAGATGTTTCGGGTGAACTAAAGGTAACCTTTTTAGTGGGTTTAGAGGGTTTGGTTCTAGGTCGCCATGTAGTAGATCTAGGCGACCGAAAGGTGGCCTCCCACCGACCCCACTCATAAACAACACCCTTATTATAGTCACCGACATCACGAAGATACTTAACTCTCTTAGTATCAGTGATCAAAGATTCTAGCCTCGACACGCTGTCCAAAAGCTTTTTATTTAATTCATCATATTGTTGCAACGCGTCGAGTCTAGAAAGGGTCTGCTTGATCTCAGAAACCTGCAACCTCAAATCAATCAAACGCTGTTCTTCATATACAATGATCAATTTCATCAGTTTAATTGAACAATCACTTAAAATAGCATTCCACTCTATCACAAAATTGTCTGAGTAGATGGTGGTGGGAACCTTCCTAATTCTCAAACCGCGAGGAATAATCTCGTCTGCAACGTATTGCTTGAGACTAGTAAGGTCCCACCAAACCTTGGTTTCTTTTAACATGAGATCCTCCAATTGTGTAAATGCAGCTTTAAGTGCTATCTCAGAATTGGTATTAAGGGGAACCCCGAGATGCCTAGAAAACACCGCTGCAAACTTAGAAGACCGCTCTGATGCCTCAGCACTTCAGGCGGAGTTAGGTGTCGTGGGCTCCCGACTTGTGGAGCGGGGGTATCCGGGATGGATGATTGAGAGGGGGAAAAAACGAGCCCTGATGAGGACCAGGGAAGAGTTGCTCGCCCCTGGCTCTCGTCAGATACCGTTACAATCGACTGGTGGAACAGTCTTTGTGACTACCTACAGCCAGGAATTTAGACAGGTCACGCAGATTGTGAAAAAGTACCTGCCTGTACTGGAGGCTGATGCAGCTCTTAACGTTATCCTTAAATCAGGAGTTAGATTTGCTAGCAGGAGGGCCCCTACATTGGGAAGTATTTTGTCCCCTAGTTTATTTTCAACCGGTTCTCGGCGTCCATGTTGGTTAACCACCTTGGGTTCCTATAGGTGTAACTTTTCCACCTGTAGGTACTGTGTTGTTCATAGACCTACACGTTCTGTTGTATCCTTTTCCAACGGAAATACCTTTTCTATGAAGCAATACATTAACTGTGACACAAAATCTGTGGTTTACCTTATCTCTTGTTCCTCATGCCAATTACAGTATGTTGGGTGTACTACCCGACACCTCAGACAGAGAATAGGTGAACACTATAGGGGTGCCGGGTGGGTGACCATGGAGGTATCAAATGTAGCCAAGCATTTTAGATCTGTCCATCTGGGCGACATGTCCTCTTTTTCATTCCAAGGTATTGAGCGTGTCCATATGCCAGCGAGAGGAGGGGACGTGTACAAACGACTCCTCACTCGGGAAGCATATTGGATCTTCAAATTAGGGACCCGCTCACCGAGAGGCCTTAATGCCAGATGGGACCTGAATTTGGTTACCTAATGTGGATTTACCGTCCCTGACTATGACCAGTGCAATATTACAACAATAATAACATCTGTCTGTATACACTACTCTTTTTTGTGATGACTATTTGCTAGTTGCTGCGTATTATTGTGCCATGTATAATCATATGTATTTACATTTTTATTGTATATCATGTTTTTATTTATTTGATTATATAATTGAGGCTGTTTCTCAATTTTCTCCTTTTTTTAATGTATGCACCTCTTTGTTTGTGGGTGGGGTTTGTGAACATGTGACTTTGGGTGTGGTATCTTCCTACTTAAGGGTCATCCCTGTTCACTTGCACCCATGCTATGATTAAGGACGTGTAACGTCCGAAACATGTCAGCATGTGGTGATGGATTTTAGCTTGTCATGTACGTGATTTAATAAAGCGAAGTTCTTTTTCCACTGACCTGGTGCGGAATTCACTCTCTACTATGTTGTTATTATGGGGTGTTGTGTGTAGAATTCTGAGGGCCTGAGCCCACTAACGCAGTTGTGTCCGCTTTTCAGCAACACATCAATGTTACAACTACGTACAACTGCGTTAGTGGGCTCAGGCCCCGAGTAAAAAATCGAATTAAATCAATTTTGAAATAAGGCTTTAAAAGGAATGTCCAAGCATGACAAAAAAAATTCAGTTTACCTGGGGCTTCCTCCGGCCCCTGGCAGCCGCTACGTTCCAAGCCGCAGCTCCGTTCTTAGCCGCTGGCGCCCGGTCCCCACCGGTGCAGAGGCCAACCTCCTTAACTGTGTCTGCGCAAGCACCGCTGTCAATCAAGTCCACGTTATCTGGAGTGTACTGCGCAGGCGCAGAACTACTGTGCCTGCGCAGTACACGCTGAACGTGGTCTTGAATGACAGCAGCGCTCGCGCAGTAGATTTTTTTTTTTTATCATGCCTGGACAGTTCCGTTAACTTAAAAAAACTTCTTCTGAACATCTGCAACTTGGGTTAACAAAAAGACCAAACTAAATGTATGTGATGCCTTTATTGTTGTGCAATAAACTGTTTTGTACAAGCATCAATGATTTAATGCCTTTTTAGGGTTGGTGGGTTACCAACCTCTTCTTTGGATTTTGTGGCATTGTAAAAGGGGAGTAAAATATATGCGCGTGTGTGTGTGTGTGTGTTCATTTTATTGTGGAGAAGCTTAGCAAAGGGCAGTATCTCATAACATCCAATACAGTTTCTTTTTTTGTTAAACATTCAACAGTGCAGTCGCGTAATTAAAAATAGCTACCCTATGAATACTGCACCACAAATGCAACCACAAGTTAATAAAATGCAAGTTGATGCAAATTTGTGCTGCCTGACAACAGCCCAATCTAATCTTTTTATCCATATTTAAGCTACATAAATTTGCATACCAAATGTGCATAATCCTGCAACAACTCTGAATTATTAGGATCTTAATGACTATCCCTAGTAAACACTTATTAAGATGCTTCAGATATTTAGTTTCATTTCAAAATCTGCACTTCTTGCATTTTCCGGGAAGATCATTTGTATCAATGTTAATATGATTAAGATCTGATATGAAAAAAAACAGGAGAAAATTCTTAAGGGCTGGTTCACACTCTGTTCAGTGCTTTGCTGATCACCGGCGATCAGCAAAGCGATGTGACTAATGTATCTCTACGGGATCATTCTGGCTGCAGCATTTGCAATTTGCATGAATTGCAAACGATTCTGTGCCTCAAAATCACAATCAGTATATGCTATTTGCGCTCCCAGTGTGAACTAGCCCTTACTGGCATTAAAAAATAAAATGGCTTTAAAACAATGAGGACTTTTAATACAGCTTACAGAAAGGTCATAGTAATATTTTCGGCTTTGAAACATACTGGTGAGTAGACAGAAAAAGTAAAATCATAGCTAACCTTTCCCTTGGAAAGCTCCTGCTTGGCCAAAGTTACCAGCCGCTGAACTTTTGCTGCAATACACAAGTACTTGAAGAATCTTTGATGAGATGACCAGAACTGAGCCCAAAGAGATTTGCGAGAGTCCATACCTAGCCAATCTGCTGCTGTCTGAAATACACTCAGGGCTTCTGCCCACTGGAAAGACATGACAATGAGACAAGATCACTGAATGTTGTAGTTACAAGTCCTGAATCCCACAAATCCCAACAAACTCAACATAAAGCAAAAGTATTCCTAATGCCATGTATGGTAAGTCCACAAGCTGCTATGAGGACAGAAGCTTAATTTACTACAGTGGTGATAATTCTGTTACACATATTGTAAAATAATAGTGTAATGCAGCCCACTCTGATAAGAAAAATATTTGACATCATACCCAAAGGCTAGAGGTGCCCATACGCTGGCTGATGGCCACCAGTTTAGACCATCAGACAGATCCCTCTGTGGTCAAAGTGTAGTGTGCACTGATTATCAAAAAGAATCTTTGGAAATCTGTGAAGCTGCCTCCGCCTGGTGAATTCCCCCATGTAATAAGAGATCCATCTACATAGTATGTAAACAACCAGGGGTTAGGTAAATAGAGCTACATTTGAAGAACTTTCTTACTGACACAGTAAGCTGCATTCCCAGCTAGGATATTTATTGAGGAGTTCCCACCAAATTATGCCTTGATTCTCCTCCTGTCACTATTGGCTTCCGCTAATCTAATCAAAACTGTGGTGCCATGCTACATTTAAAACGCAGTGAAAAACCTAAAATGATTGTTTACTAAAGTATACAATAAATAGTAATCCAATCCCAAACATTACTAAATTAGATTGCAAACACAACTTTTTTATTGCATTTTTTAGACTGTTGCTATTTTTCATCTTCAATAATATCATACAATATTGATTCTCACCAGCTGTGCTGCCCGGTTGTACACCTGCTTATAAGACTCATCCAAGGGAATTTCCTCAACGCGGAAGTTGACTCCTGTGAAACTCAGCTGCCTTGCGATGTACATCCCACTAACTTTCATATCCATGGCAACAATCTCCATGGCGCCCACACCCCTGTACAAGAAGGTTGTGATGCACATAAAAAGAATGAGAAAAAAGGATGATATACATTAAATATCAAATAAATTTCATGAGAGAGGCAAATATCTCATCTTCCACAAGTTACAAGTTTCCCTACACTGCATAGTGAACAAGCAACTGCGCACTGCACTGTGATTAGAATACCTTTTCTCAATAGCGTGCAAGAACTCCTCAAAAGTGCTGAAAGATGTGCCCTCTCCCCAGATACCTAATCGGCTCATATAGATCATGTTCTTGGGCTCGGATGCACCTGTGAGTGACAAGGAAAGTGAAGCCACACAGTGAAAAATAAAAACTTTATAAGCTGCACCAGTGAAAGACTATGAGCTAAGCCTTTTACTATCATACAAGAAAAGAATGTTGATATAGCTGAAAACTTACCTGTGGCACTAGCATACACTACTCGTGCCAAAGGCAAATTGTTCTGTAGCTCCAGTACTGCACGACCCATTTTGGTGCATGAGGCATTCTTGGCTTTGTGACATTCATCAAACACAATCTATGGAGGCAACAAGTCAAGGAAGAGACATAGTCATATGGTATAACCATTATCCCATCACTCTGTTGTGTTTTAAAGGAAAATCACCCTTTAATCACCAACCTGTAAAAAGCATGCAGAAAATGCAGTCAAACTTTACTGCAAAATAATCAGAGATTGCTGCAGCAATTTTCATATTAAATACTGTCTCTGTAATACCATCCTGTGTCTGCAATTGCCTGCATGAATCTTCTAGTGGATGTCGATAAAGTCAAAGTTTTTCTGCTGCGCTAGCAGTCAAACATCAAATTAGTCAAACATCTGAGCCGCATGCTTTTTCAGGGTCTATGACCAAAAGTATTAGAGGTGAGGATCAGCAGGACAGGCAGGCAATTTGCATTGTTTAAAGTGAACCTGAGACGAGTGAAAACGCAGATCGCTCCCACACCACAGTCTAAAGCCACCTAGATGCTTCAGTAGCAGCCCCATTCTTGGTGGCCAGTCGGGTGTACTGCGCATGCACGGCCCGGTCCCAGCGGCCATCACCGGGAACGTTCTGCGTAGTACTACTGCACAGGCACAGAACACGTCCAGCCATGGAAGCGAGATGGGGGCGGGCTTAGCCGCACTGTGCCGACTGGCAGCAGAGAACGGGGCTGCTACGGGAGGATCTAGGAGGCTTTAGACCTCGGCAAGGGAGCGATCTGCATGGAGCGGGCCAGGTATTTATAAAACTTTTGTTTCCCCTCATCTCAGGTGCACGTTAAAAAGAAAATTAACATGGCAACCTCCACCCCTCTCATTTCAGGTGTCAAGCCCATGAGTACTTCTGCATAAAGGATACCACTCCATCAAAGTTCTCTCCACACCAGTCTCGGATCTGTTTAATTCGAGTGCGATGCTGTCCTCCGGCCTGACTCTCGCCAATGAGAGCTGAGTAAGTGGCAAACAAGACACCTTCTGAAGCAGATGTATCTCCATATTTGATCTGTGGAAAGATACAAGGGAAAAAAAGGATTTGAAAAAAAAATGATGAAATTACTATATCCAAAAGTGGAAACTTGCATGATAACACAGTAGCATCATGCATTATTTGTTGGCAATCTCTCTGGATGCTACATACGCCATCGAATCAACCCTCGTGGCCCATCACAGTGGGGCAGGGCAGGAGGGGGCATTTGCAGGGCAGATGGACACAGCCAATCAGAGCGGGGTGGGGTAGGAGGGGCGTTAGCGGGATGGAAGGACATACTGTACATACATACAATGGACATCTTGGAAATTATTATAGATGAATGATCCCAGTTACTGTTACATTCTATTCACATTTCAACAGAAACAAAAATAACACCCACAAATATTCATGATTTAGTTCAACAATGAGAATAAACCACTCTTGATTTTTCTATAAAACTCATTTGAGCATTAAGGATTGATTTTATAGGAGGCAGGCGATGCAATAGTCCTCCATCCCAGATTTTTCAATAATAGTAAACCTGAATAGTGGACTATGCCATTACTTACACAATTTTTATATTTGATGCAGTCGTTCCAGTGAAATTACATTTGGAAATCATGTGACCCTAAGGTCCCTCCATTAAGCATGATGTTCCCATCTAAAGGGCAGCTCTCACTGTCCAGCTCCTCCAAATACTGCAGAAAAATTAACAGCTTGTGGCCAGCTATGCAGCTCAGCAAATGTTTATCATTATGAGCCAAAGCTGTAGCTGCCGTGCTTGCCATAAAAGTTAGTTTCTTAGCAGAAAAAAAGTGGGAGAATTATGGCCCTTTTCCACTACACGCGAATCGCTGCCATTTTCCGCCCACAATTTCGGATGAAGAAATGCATCCTATTGAAATCAATAGGCTGCATATGAGGAACTATGCATACAGCAAGAGAGTGGTGACTGCCTCCTGTTCCTCTCGGATTACTTTACGTTACTAGTGATTTTAGCCGGTTAGATAATGGGTGTTGAACAGTGGCGTTTACACACCTCCGCACACCCGCATCCATCCGTGATTCGTGCTTACAACCACCACAATGGACAACACCCCTCCCGAGCAAGCAACACACACACGATATATTTATCCCCAGTAAGATTGCATAGTTATCTCAAAAGGGTATGAAGCTTCAGTACTAATTAAGAAAGGCATTTTAATCATTTATTTATTTTTTTTTCAAAAAAGAAAATAGACAAATAATGAACTAAACTGCAGATTTACTATGATTTACAATGGAAGGCAAAACTATTAAATGTCTCCTGAGTGGTCGTAACGGTTACTCAGCAAAACTTGTGATTCCTCTCAAGCTACATATACACATTGGACTATAGTCACTTGTCAATATCGAGCTTCATCCTGTGGGTGACACTGCGGAGCTGCAAGCAGATGATGCCTCGATTTTTATGGAGAAAGAGTAACAGTTGATGGCGGAGCGGCTGCAAGCAGGCAGGGTTAGAAGAGGAACAATGCACCTGTTCTGTGAACAGAGTCTAGGCCGAGACGGCCTTGAATGACTGAGGTTGAACTACAGTGTGTAGGTAACTTTAGAGCAGTTGCAGACATCAACAAGTTGTCTTTGAAGCATGTTTACGTCAAGGGACTATTACTCCACTTTCCAGTAAAAACCATATAACATACCACCACTGGGGATAGTCAATGAGATGAAACCGAAATGCAAATTTAATATAAAAAAAAAAAGACAGTATATGCAGCTTGGAATAGGGCTTATTCAAAATGGGAGAATGAGCATTTGATTGGTCTAATTCCAGGTTGCATACAAGCTAGAAAAATTGACATCTCACTGGCCATCATCACAAAAAACATCATTTTGTGACTGAATGTCATTAAAAATTATCTTTCAACTTCTCTGCATACCTGTTGCCAGAGGTCATCGGCTTCTGCTCTGTGGGCAAAACCTTGTACGTCTGAATGCGGAGTTATCTCCATCTGCAGGCAAGTGTGCGCACAGATGGTGATGGCTGGACAGTGTACTGGTTAAGGGTTCTGACATAAGAGACTAGAGTTCAAATCTCAGTTCTTCCTGCTCAGTAAGGCAGCACCTTTGCTTCGGCAAGACTCCCCAACACTGCTACTGCCTGCAGAGCTGCTCTGGCGCTTTGAATCCACCAGGAGAAAAGCGCAATATAATTGTTCGGTGTCTTGACTTAAAGCTCTAAATGCAGAAAAATGCAGCAATCGCCTACCAAGCAGTGTGCATCTTTGCCAGTACAGTTCCCAATTACCAACCCTATAACTTCATATTGCCTGGGTCCTATATGTACATCAGTTTGTAACCACAGCAACTGCTCTGTCTGCCACCTGGCTTGCATAAAAGCCTGCTAAGCAACAATTAAAAACCTCTTGCTAATGTATCATCAAAACGTACAGTACATATCACATGGAACTATGATTACCAGTACATGGATAAATGGTTAATGCATTAAGTGGCCACGTCACAAAATACAAGAAACAGGGAAATCCTATGAGCAAACTTCCTTGCAAGCCAATTGAATTAAATAACATTTGCTGGCTAACTAACCTTGCTGAGGGCATACACTGGTATACGACTGGCCTCAATGTCACGCAGATCCCGCTCTGCATCACAACGAAGGTCATTGGATACACTAAACCTATGTGACAAAATAGAAAAAATACATTAACATATTATGATTAAAAGCAAACCTGTTTCACAAGAGTGCTTAGCAAGTCGAACGCATGTGAACATATATGGAGTGATAATCATTGCTTGCCCTTGGTTTCCATTTGCTCTTGGATTTAAGTAAAACTGAGCACTGCGCTTCTGTCTTTCTCAGTGTCCGCTAGAATGACTCATACCACTATCAACCCTTTGCACCTGAACATATACAGAAACCTGTAGCAGACACAGGGTAAAATAAAACTAACATTGTTAAACATGAGGGTGGGGGTATTAGTTTCCCAATAAACTGCAGTTTATGCGCTGATCCAGTTCCCCTCAATATGGTTTCCTTCTTAGAACTGGTCTTTACTCTAACCTATACCCACTAGCATTCAAGAAGTAACTTCATGCATCTAAACCTCAGTTGCGTGCTATATGGGGTATTTTACCTTTACTTAAAGGGATCCCTCATTTTATGCTTCTACCAATTTCACTGGGAGAAACAAATTCTACTGTTCACACCATTTATAAAATAATGGGCTTTAACGGCATACAGACAAGAGACTTACAGGGTGTAGTCAGGCCACAATGGGTTTCAGACAAATACAAACAAATGAGGCTGTATTCTTAAGAAAGGAAGCAGTCAATTTACCACAAAATGTTTTTACAGAAGGTTTTGGCATGTGTCAGAGGCAATGCACTGAGGGGTTCTTTGCTAATCCCCTGTAGTTTGGAAAACAACACAGGGAAGGGTGATGCTCATCCTCAATGGAATTAGTATTTAGATGTGCTGTATCATGTATCATGTTGCAGTGTTTCTGCCCCCTCCTTGCATCATCTGTGTCTGTGAGAAGGCAGATGCAGGCGTGTTAAACTGGCATCCTGGATTACATGGGAGAATGTGGAATAGTATACACATCCCGATTGCCAGCACCATGGCAACAGGTAAACAAAAGGCCGAACCTGGAAGTGATGTCACGCCAGGGTTACACCATCAGGAAGTGTCTGGAGCCAGTCACTGTCCACAATGCAAGAGCTATACATACAGTATGTGGGGCTTTGCATGGACAGGGAGCATGGCCATATGTGGGTGAGTGTTGTAGAGGGAATGTGTATGGGGCAATTTAGAGGGAAGAATGTGGACACACAGGCTGGGTGGATCACTTTATGATAATATTTAAAGTTGAGCCTAACAGGGCCATACAGCTCTGACTTGAGCATTATGCTGTTGTAGATAGGATGCGTTTGTGATGGGGTGGGGTTTTTATATTTTTCATTTGATGCACTGTCTGTTCATACTCCTGATGAAGCCCATATTGGATGAAACATGCAGAGGCTAGACATTAATTGTAAATAGTGCACCCCTGTGTTCACTTAATATGTTCACATGCTATCTTCTCAGCAGCTTATTTAACAGCTGACTGCATGCAGTTACACTTTATTTATTATTTATTTATTTGTTGTATTTATAAAGCGCCAACATATTACGCAGCGCTGTTAGGGGAGGCGGTGCAGAGAACACTATCTGCATCTGCTCGGAGGGGCGGCTGAATAAACAGCAGCTCCCTACCAGCACGGTGTGTTACGTAGCACATAGTTTTCAGCCTCTCCCAGATTTCATTACATGTGTGTACTGCAGTTCAGCATAAATAGTATCTAGAGTGTGGGGCCACTGCTATTATTATAAAGCTTGTCCTTGCAACCATTTGCATTGAGGGTGACCGACACCTCTCACTGTGTTTCCCAAACTACAGGGTTTGGGTGGGGGAGGGGGAAGAAGAGCGAGGTATAGACAGGTCTTAGTCCTTTCGGATTTCATCCCTTGTACTGGCTTTCAGCATTTTTGCAAAAAGTGTTTTTGCACATTGGCCTCAATTCACAAAGCTTAACTCCTGTCCTTAATAACTCTTCTGAGCTGTTTTACATTTATCACAATGATATCACCATGGTGATAACTGTAAAACAGCTCAGAATAGTTATTAAAGACAGGAGTTAAGCTTAGTGAATTGAGGCCATAATGTCAGTTGACTGCACCGGTTTTTATTTGCTTCTATGTGCGATCCACTGCTGGTATCTCTGAAATTTTTATCCTGCTTATGTTGTTTTTACAGTGCTGCTTTGAACTGGTTGCTATGAGAAACACGCCTACATGCTCTCCACTCTACAGAAGTAAATTAACCTTAAAAGCAACTTCTTTTCAAAAAGGTTTTTTTGGCTTGAAAACTGCCAAAAGGCTGTTTTATAGATCATGTAAAAAAAAAAAATGGGTAGGGAGAGATGGTTTATGATGTAGGTTTTGTGAATCAACCCCTGGAAGAGCTACACTCTGCTAAATGAAGTAAGGAACGCAGTAAGGATTAAATAAGGTAGCAAATTCAGTTTTCGCCAAAACAGAGCATTGGTGTAAGCTGGCCGCAAGAAAGGGGGTTAACTTACCCTCCGTATCCGTCTACGTCCTCCAGATACTCCCTCCGTTCCGCCTGTGAAGGAGGAATTATCGGGAGGAGGATGGAGTGCAGAGTGTACTGCAATAGCTAGAGGTGGTGACCAGGGCAAGTTAAACACCTTTCTTGTGGCCTGCTTACTACTGAGGTAAAACTGAATTTCGTGCTCATCCCTGGTGCCCAGCAATCCTGTCAACAGTATCACATGACTCGAGATGGTAACAGTTGGCCAATGGGAGCTGCTTAAAGTAAACCTCCGGACTAAAAATCTACTCAACAGAACTGAAAAGGCTTGGTGTTTCTTTAACAGTTTCAAAGCATCAGAACTTTGTTTTTCTTACCAAAGAATCATTTTTTGCTGTATTTTTATCTAAGCTCCACCCATCAAAGAAAAAAAGCCCGGGCTTTTTTCCCTGATGCTGTGCAGAGCATGATGGGATTTGCTATGTTGTTATTCACGTTGCTTAGCAACTGGGAGGGCTGATTATGACACAGGACAGTTGGAACTGTGTATCATACTCCGTCACCTCATTACAACCAAAAAGATGGCTACCATCATGAAATCAAACATTTGCCTGTTCTTTTGAAACAGGGTGGGTAAGAGATTATATTACCTATCTATTTTAAATAACATAAGTAATGTAACTTAATGAAAGTATGTTTGTTTAGGCTGAAGTTCCTCTTTAATGAGGGAGGAAGGAACAAGCATAATTTGTGACTAAGGCCTGAGCCTCACTCAATATGCATTTATACACAGGTCTACTTTAACATGCTAAGCATTATCATGCATACTTGAAATACCACTTTGCAATCCTTTCCATGCAGATACATCTGTAATGGCAAAAGGACTTATTCTGAAGAATTATAGGAGGCAACTTATATAGAGGATTAAAATTAGAGCTCAGCTAGGAAAACCATCAGCAACCAGGTAATACAGTAGTTTCATTATAATGCTCAACTCTATGCAAGAGAACAAGAAGCAAGCCAAGTAAGAATAATTCAAACTTTACCAGAGAGCTTTTTTTCTTCCCCTTAGGTAGTTTTCCAGTATGATTCCAGCAACCGTCCTTCCCTTTCCAACACCAGCACCATCTCCAATTAGAAATCCAGCTCGTTGTCCACTAGGTAGTACTACTTCATGTTGCTGTGGAAGAGAACAAAACATATAAAAGATGCTAAGAAACATGTAGTCTATGGAAGAGATGGGCCTTTTCTGTACTTCTCTAAATTACCTGGCAAGCATATGTAATGGCTTCAAGTTGCAGGGCAGAGAGCATGCCACTGTCAATGACAGACTTGGGTAGGGACAGAGTGTAGGTGATGTCTGGTGGGGGTACACTGGACAGAGTGCTAGTCTCCACTACACGATCGGGGTGTTGAATACCAATTTTAGCTTTAGAAAAAACAAACACAAATTAGACATGTCAGAAAAGATATTACTCAGTTTAATCTTGGAAGGCACTGACAATTCAACATTTAGGGCTCAGACGCACTAGAAGTGCTTTTCTGAGCGCTTTTTTTTAGCCATCAGCGTTTTTTGAGAGCATTTCAACCTCCTAGCATTAAATTTCCCCAGGATTTCTGTGCAAAAAGATTAAATTAATTTCAAATAATTTTCAAGCTTTTTTTTTTTTATTTTGTACTTCCTTTTTGTTAATATTGAATTCAATACAGGTTATTGTATTGTATTTGAAAAAAACTGAGCTAGAATAAAGGAAGTGTATGACTTGACTGAATACAAATATGTTGGTTATAAAAATACAAAATTGTATTGCATTCCGTACAAAAAAATTAGTTTGTCGGCAGATGTTGATGATGCTGCGGGACTCTGGCGTCATGAACAATAATGATGACGTCATCAAGCCGCGTCCCTGTAAACAGTAGCCCGTAGCTGTACGGCGGAGGAGAGTGCATGGTCATCGCTGGAGAGAGAGCCCCGGTGAGTAGTACCTCCACTCCTCTAACAGCACCAAGGAAGGGGTTCGCAATGGAGGGGGGGGGGGGGGGGTCGGACTGAAGGGAGGGAGGATCAGAGGGGGGAAGAATAGGAACGGAGGGGGGATCAGGGAGGAGGAAAGAAGGAAGGGGGGGACATGCCACCGCACTGCTCAGCCAGGCCGGCTTCATGTGGGCTTCCCTGGGACTGATAGGTGCAGGTTGGCACACTGTGGGTAGCACAGATCACTACCCACAGTGTGTTGACAGGCATCCATCAGTCCCAGGGAAGCTCACAGAAGCAAAAAAAAAAAAAAAGCAGAGGCGGCAGCGCAGAGCAGCTAGAAAGCTCCCTGGCAGCATGGACGAGCCTGACTCAATACTGATTTCAGCAAGTTTTAGCTGGACATTAACGCTAGGGAGGTTAAAAAAAAGCTCCTACTGACTTACATTAAAATCGGTGTAAAATTGTGATTTTAATGTAAGTCAATGGGAGCATGTACATGTCCAAAGTGCACCCTATCCATAAAGTGATCGATTTTCCAATTATAAGTCTGCAAAATTGATCACTTTATCGAGCGGGAGCCGATCGGACATGTCGGAAATAATCGCCCGTTTCCCGTGAATCGGGCAGGAAATTGCATCGAGTGTATTAAGCACAAGATATACCGTAGGCATGTAAGCCACAGTATGTATAGTGTAAGATGTTACACCGTGTTCATATTAATAGTAGAGAAGATATAGTCTGTGCTGGTCTCTGCTATAGTAATCTGTCTCAAACCTTCCCCCACTACCTCTAATAATGCCTGGTACACACCATGCAATTTCCAGTCAGATCAACAGGTTTTCAATCGATTTTCTACAGATGTGATTGGAAAATCAATCAGAAAAAAACAATCAGAAACCTGATCAGACCGGTTAGAAATGATTGATTCGACCAGCCGATCTGAGGGGAAATTGCGTGGTGTGTACCAGGCATAAAGCGTTAAACTGATCAAAAGAAAAATTAGATAACATTGGGGTATATTCACTAAACTGCAGCCAGTAGAGTAATGTGCTTAAAATCTTATGCCTAGTACACACCATGCAATTTCCCCTGAGATAGACTGGTTGAATTGATTATTTCCAACAGGTCCAATCTGATTTTGTGTAGAAGTAATCAGAAAAACAATTAGATCAGACCTGTTGGAAATAATAAATTAGACCTGCCTATCTGACGGGAAATTGCATGGTGTGTACCAGGCATTAGGCACAACGAGAAGAGCATAATGCATTGTGTGTGAATACACCCCATTGTATTATAGAATGAAAGCAAATTTAATTTTATCTTCTGACTTGGAACTATGCCAAACTCCCCACCAGACAGAGCCACTGAACCACACCAACAAGGCGCCCATACGCTTTTTGGTTTTTCCCGGCAGATCCAATCAGTGTGATAAAATCTGGCAGAGATCGATGCCCCAACATGAGTGCCTGATAGAAAAATGGATTGCTCGAGATATAAAGATCTTGCTTGAAAGAGGGCGGGTGTGGAGTCATAGATTTGCGTCCCAGGCCCCCCCCCCCCCCCCCCCCCATTTAAAATGGTTCTCCCCAGGACCCTTGCAGAGTGTTGGCAGTAGAACACACACTCACCTGTCTGTTCTCCTGTGTCCTTTCTCCACTCCTGCTGGTAAGCCTGTTGTTGTGATCTGGAGGCGTGCATGTCACGTGACTACATACATGCTGTGGGGTCACGGGGGAACAGGTCGCCAGCAGGGATAGAGACAAGTCACAGGAGGAGTGTGTCAGCGGGTAGGTGTGTGTGCTCTGCTGCCAACAATCTGCAAGGGCCCTAAAGGGAGCTCTAGATGGGGGGCTGTAAGCCCAGTTGCATTGATTCTGTGCAGCACTGCTACAGTTGTGCATGAAGTGGAACATGGTCAGATGTGCAGGAGGGTCCTGGGCAGCAGCGGAGGACCATAGGATGGTGTGGGGAGCCTCTGGAGGATCCTTAGGTATGTATTTGATTTTGGTTTAGAGGTTCACCTCGGGTTCTCTTTAAGCATGGCAGGAAGAGTTGGGGCAGAACTCTATGATAAATAACAACACCTCTACATCATGTAGTCCTGAGATTTGTAAAAAAAAACAAAAAAAAAACAACTCATTGAGCTTGGAGAAAAGGGTTTGGAAGATTACAAAAGTATTTGCAAACTCAATCTTTGTATGCATTACCAAACGTACGTCCCTTCTGTCCCCTAAAAATACACACAGTAGCTAAGCTGACTAGAAAACCGAAGTGCAGTAATCAGATTACACATTCCAGAAGCCTGAAATGGTCTATAAAAAGACACTTAAGGCTGCTTACACACCAAGACGTTACAGGCGCACGTTAGTGCGCCTGTAACGCTCCCCCAACGCACAGCAATGTAACACAAGTGGGCTGTTCACACAGCCCACATTGCGTTACATGTAACGCTGCACGTTCTCCGCAAAGTGCAGCATGCTACGGCGTTGGAGCGGCTATAGCCGCATTCGACTGTTTGCACATGCGCAGTGGGGGGCGGAGAGGAGGCGGGGAGAGCCAGCTACAGTAGCCGCGCACATGGCTACTTAATATTCACTGCACTGGCGGGCGCTGATTGGCCGGCGGGACCACGTGATGCGGAGTGTCTCGCTCCGCATCACGTGGACCCGCTGGCCAATCAGCGCCACTCTGGGAGACATTATAGGAATCGAGCCGCCTAACGCGGCTCACTCTACCGTCGCCTCTTGCAGCACCATACGTTGTGTTAGGTGCACGTTATGCGACCTTAATGTAGCACCTAACGCAACGTCTTGGTGTGCAAGTAGCCTAAAGGAAACCTAAGGTGAGAGTGATATGAAAGCTGCCATATTTATTTTCTTTTGAACAATGCAAGTTGCCTGGCTGTCCCTCCTGATCCTGTGTTAGTTTTTTTTTTTCCCCTCATAAAATGTGAACATTGATGAAAATGGGCTGTCAAATTTAATGCAAATTCCCATGCAGGGAAATTTCACACAAAGTGCTCAAGTGTGAACCCTGCAGCAGTGTCAATTTGGATACATTAATAAAATCACAAATTATTTGTACTACCATCAGTGTTCCAGTTAAAAAGATTCTATCACTTCCTGTTCCCAAAGACATAACAGGATAAGGGAAATCTCAACAGTAACAATAACAAGGAAAAAAATACCTCTAAGGGCCCATTCACACTTGCTGATCGCAAAACACTAGCGATTTTGCTAGCGTTTTGCTGTGGCGTTTTTTGGCGATTAACATAACAAAAAAAATCACCATTCACACCTGGCGATTTTTTAGCCATCGCATTTTGCGCTTCTCTAGCACTAAAACGTGAATGCCGGGAAATCGCCTGAAAATGGTGCAGGCTACGCGTTTGTGTTTAGCATTTTTTGGGGCGATTTGCGGCAATTAGCGCAAATCGCCCAAATGAGAACGGGCCCATAGACTTTTATTACCCTAGCGCTTTAAAAAGCGCTAGCGTTTTGCCGAAATCGACTGCAAAATGCTCAAGTGTGAATGGGCCCTAAGCGTTTTTAACCTTTCAAAGTCCCATCCACAGACACCACAAGACAAGAATGTTTTAACCAGACTATCTCCTAAACCATGTGGCAAATGATTTGCTCCAATTTACTGGGATGTTAATGGACAAAATGATTACACGTAAATGTAAAAAAATAAAAATTTCCAGGTAACATAACAGATTTACCGGCTGTAGACATGCACCCATTCGCAAAGTTCAGTAAACTTTCTTTTCCACTCAGTTAAAGTACCCCGAAAGGAAAATATTATACCCCCAAAAATAATTTAACAATAGGGTATACATGAAATTTATCGGTAAACGCAAGAGGATTTGTCAGAAACCATGAAATCCTATTTATGGTAACCATGGTATCAGAAAATTTTGCAGCTCTGAAAACTCAAAAATGCTACAAAAACAATAGGACTAATCCACAGAAAGGTCTCATAATGGAGTCTGCAAATGCAAGCTACACAAACTTGCTAATCAAAATTAATTTTAAACAATTTTCTGACAAAGTGTAATATTCTTCTGTAAAATGCTTTGCATGAATCCAATAATAGATAAATAAATAAATAATAAAAAGAACTAAAAGCCACTCAGTAAAACCATGCAGTCTCAGAAAAAGAAGGCAATGCTCACATTTATAAGGCTGGTAATCTGCGTATGTCTCTGTGTGCCCCAGCTCCTCTATGTCTTCATCTTCTGCCTCAGGCTCCTCCACATTCTGAGTCTGATTCACAAGAAAATGCAACAAAGCACGAACACCATGAAAACAGTGGCAAATGAAAAAGATTTTACATATACATGACATGGTTTTTGGTTTTCTTACCCGCTGCGGTACAGCTGGTGTAGTACTTATTAGAGACTCAAAATCCTCAAATCGGTCCAATACAGGAAACAGCCGACTGGAGGGAAAGAGCTAAAGGTAGAGGGAAAAAAATAGTGAAATTAAATATTCATCATTTAGGTAAGACATAGGAAAAAAAACAAAAAACAAACAAACCAAAAAAATAATCAAATCACACTTTCATTATACAGTAGTAGAAAGATATGCACAGCTGAAATGTAAATACTTTTTGTGCAGTGCACACTATATGATGCACAGGTGTGGACATCAAAGCAGTAAAATGTAATAGCTATAGGCTCACTATAAACCAGGGGCTCTAGATGTGCAGCCTTGCCCCCTGGGGCAAAAAGAGATGATTTGCATATTCAGAGTGATGCATCATGGAAGTAGCAGTGAAGCACACCTGCTGTTGCCGTTTGGTGATGTGCCAGGCTAGGATCCAGCAGTACTCCGGACCAGTCAGCATGCAGTAGAGATGAAGCCGGCACCATCCAAGTAAATTTATGCTCTTTTATTGTAGACATAGCATTACAGAAAGTCTAAGCAACGTTTCAAGGCTTAACGCCTCTTTATCAAGCTATTGCTGAATGTCAATCACATTATACACAGTTACACATGGGTTTATATAGGATACATGGTTATGCAGCAGCCAATAGAATTCAAACTTTCCTCCACACCAATCATAACAGTCCACCAACTGCCGGACCTGATGGGGAACTTACAGGCTACTGCTGTATAGGTCCATTCATATGTGATCCCTCCCATCTCCAACACCCACCTCCGTGCCCGTCCATCACCGCCCACGGCAGACCTGACAGGAGACTGAGCAGGAAGACGTGCATATGGACCTATAAAGCAGTAGCCTGTAAGTTCCCCATCAGGTCCGGCACCAGGGTGTTAACAACCCAAGTCTAAAGCCACACTTTCAATTATAATTGGCCAAATCACTGACCAATTTTACCACCTCCATGTAGTATGAGAGTTTACCTACACAATCTGCTCATGGCATTCAATATCTGTTGACTCTTATACTACATGGAGGTGGTAAAATTGGTAATTGATTGGCCAATCATAGTTCAAGGTGTGTACCAAGCTGTACACACATCCAATTTTGTTTGGCCAATTACCTCCTCCATGTAGCACGAGGGCCAACAGATTTTGAATACTATGAACAGATTGTTCAGGTAAGCTCTCTACTACATGAAAGTAGTAAAATGGGGCAGTCTTTGGCCAATCAAATTTGGATGTGTGTATTCACCCTAAAACTACTACATACTTTCAATTATGATTGGCCAATCACTGACCAATTTTACCACCTCCATGTACCAGGAGGGTCAACAGATATTGAATACTACAGTTGTTTGCAAAAGTATTCAGCCCCCTTGAAGTTTTCCACATTTTGTCACATTACTGCCACAAACATGAATCAATTTTATTGGAATTCCACGTGAAAGACCAATACAAAGTGATGTACACGTGAGAAGTGGAACGAAAATCATACATGATTCCAAACATTAACAAAAAAAATAACTGCAAAGTAGGGTGTGCGTAATTATTCAGCCCCCTGAGTGAATACTTTGTAGAACCACCTTTTGCTGCAATTACAGCTGCCAGTCTTTTAGGGTATGTCTCTACCAGCTTTGCACATCTAGAGACTGAAATCCTTGCCCATTCTTCTTTGCAAAACAGCTCCAGCTCAGTCAGATTAGATGGACAGCGTTTGTGAACAGCAGTTTTCAGATCTTGCCACAGATTCTCGATTGGATTTAGATCTGGACTTTGGGCCATTCTAACATGGATATGTTTTGTTTTAAACCTTTCAATTGTTGCCCTGGCTTTATGTTTAGGGTCGTTGTCCTGCTGGAAGGTGAACCTCCGCCCCAGTCTCAAGTCTTTTGCAGACTCCAAGAGGTTTTCTTCCAAGATTGCCCTGTATTTGGCTCCATCCATACTCCCACAAATTATATGCTCACAAGTTCTCAATCTTGCATATCAAATTTTATTAGTATCAAAATTACACACAGTTCCTATAAACATACCCCCCCTGCCCCCCCTCCCCCCTAAAAAAAACCTGCCTAGAACTTGGAGCGCTCCTCCCATTCACACACCACGCACACAGAAACAGTCCTTGGCCAGATATATTGCTGTCAGCTAATATTGCACGACTCCGAATTCCACATTTCCAAAGTAGGCACATAGTCTTCAGTTTGCTATAGCATCCCTTGGATTGCATTATCTTCCAACAATCTCAATTAAACAGTCGACTTTGATTATTTTGCCTCATGCAGTCCATCCTGGGGCATTGCCCCATCAGTGGTTAACCTATAGCAATTACCGCTTGGACCAATCGGTCAGGCTTTGTTCGTGAATATCAATTACATTGCTACATTTGTGTAGTGTTCCTTTAAAGTTTAGCCACACTGCTAAGCAGCACTCACCACCTCTTTAATCCCCTCACACTGTTTCCGACTCCACGGGCTTGTGGCTGCGGCGTCCCGCTGCTCACGCTGCCCTGATGTGCAACTTCTGGGGCTTTGATGAGATGTTTACTCTGGCCGGCCAGGTTCTGTGTTCTGTATTCCACTTGCATGGAGGGTAACGCCAAGCTCCACGCTCTCACTCTGCCAGGCTCGGTGACCACGCCTGCATACGCATTACACCTACTTGGTCACGTGGGCTTCATTAGTGCATCATGCTGTTAGTCTCAAAGAGGGGGCGTTCTGTCAGCCCATTTATTCTCGTCATCTACGCCTTCCTAATGGGGCGGCTCCTATTTTTTCTTCAGGCATGCGCTGCTTACTTGTCTTAGGGCTTGTTTCCACTGTTGCGACGCGATTTCGGCCGCATTCCGACGCTTGTAAAAACGCATGCGGATGTGTTTCCACATGCGTTTTTACCCGCGATTTCGCCTGCGATTTCGCATGGCAGGGTGCCATGCGAAATTAACCATGACACTGCCAGGGCTAAATAAAATTGAAAAAGGTGCGAAATCGCACGCGAAATCGCGGGTAAAAACGCATGCGTTTTTACTATTAAATACATTAGCGGCGATTCGCACGGATTCCCGACGCAGGCGAAATCGTTGGCTCTTTTGTGCGTTTTTTTCACGCTGAAAAAAACGCACCTCAACAACGCTACAGTGGAAACAGGCCCATCCACTTGTATTACATGTGCGGATCTGCATGCGTTGGACGCATGCAGATTCGCGATAGTGGAAACGAGCCCTGAGTATTAAGATCTGTTACATTTTGTCCATCCCAATAGCTCTCATAAATATTTCCATTTCATTACATAATCTATGGCTACAGCAGAACATCTTGATGTACGCTAGACTATGAAAAATTGATTTATACATATATATATATATATATATATATATATATATATATATATATATATATTTATTAATTCCATGTCACTCACATCTTGCTCCCCACACACATACAATCTATATTATCACTACGACGTTACATCCCACACCATAAAAGGCATACAAAGACGAACCCACTCTATATATTGCTATTCCTAGCATTATTCTATCACCTTTTTGGGTGAGTATGTGTGTGTATATGGCATCAAATACGGTGGCAATGACCCAATCTTACACATTGCTTTCAATCAATCTGGCAAAAACACTGCCAGATTGAAATCTGCGTTTAGACCTCCTGGATATAGTGTTCCCAGGCTATATATCCACCGACTCTCAACCTGATATAATGTTTTTTCATAATCTCCTCCCCTTAAACTTTGCCTTGGCTTACTAATAGCTTTAAACCTCATCAAATTTGAATTGCTGTTATGAAACACTGCAAAATGGGTGCCTAAAGGGCTATCTTCATTTGCATCTTTTATGTTTTCCACATGCTAACCTATCCGCTTTTTAAGTAATCTGCCCGTCATGCCAACATATTTTAAGCCACATGGGCATGTAATCATATATATCACTCCTACTGTGTTGCAATACATAAATGTCCTTATATCATAATGTTTGTCTCCTTTTGCGTTCTCAAAAGTTTTAGTTGGTGGCTGGAGAGTGTAATGGTTAAGGGCTCTGCCTCTGACACAGGAGACCAGGGTTCGAATCTCGGCTCTGCCTGCTCAGTAAACCTGCACCTATTCAGTAGGAGACCTTGGGCAAGTATCCCTAACACTGCTACTGCCTATAGAGCGCGTCCTAGTGGCTGCAGCTCTAACGCTTTGAGTCCACCAGGAGAAAAGCGCGATATAAATGTTCTGTGTTTGTTTGTTGTTTGTTTACTTTTTTCCACTAATTTACAGTAGGTACACTTACCACACGGGTACATTCCAGCTGGGATTGGTCCCAGGAAACCCCTACTCTACACCCCTGTTCTTTTTGGTCTAGAATATACCTCAGTTCTTTCCAAGGCATCCTTTAAGTTTGGGGCCCTCCTGGCTGTCATTGCCGGGTAGGATTCCACAATTTTTGCAAGGACAGGGTCCCTTCCCAAGACATGCCAGTGCTTATAGAGTATTGATCCAAGTTGGGGACAATGTGATCCATATCTCTTTATTAGTCGTACTTTGTCATCTTTCTTTTTCTTTTTTAAGGAAGTCTCCCAATCTAAAACCATGGCTCTATTTTTAGCCTAGTCTAGCACCTGATCGGGGTACCCTCTTTTTTGAAACCTGTTACACATTTTTTCAACTTCTACCTGAAAATCCTCTTCCAGTGAACAACTTCGCCTAATTCTGACCAATTGCCCGTATGGGTTCCCCCATTTTTGGGCTGTTGGGTGGAAACTGTCCCCGTGTAGGTAAGTGTTCCCCACTGTCTCTTTTCGACACACACTTGTCTCCCTTTTCCCCATCCCTTTCTTGATCTTCATATCCAAGAAGGTTATGCTCTGTAATAGTGTAAGTTATTTTTAGATTTCGAGCATTATTATTCAAATCTGCCAGAAAGGTGGACTCTGCACCTCTCCAGACCAGGACGACGTCAACCACATATCTGAGCCAGAGGGCCGCGTGCGCGCCAAAGTCGGCCCTGACAAACATCCTGTCGCTCCCAGGCGCCTAGGTGTAAACATGCATACGCCGGCGCCCACGTGGCCCCCATCGACGTCCCCCTGGCCTGTCTGTACAGAACTCCATCCGCCAAAAAACAATTATGTGTTAAAAGTAGTTCTAATAAATCCATAATCACTTGATTTTTTCCATTAGAAGTCCCAATTTTTTGTTTTAGATAATACCTTACTGCCTCCATCCCTACTTCATGTGGGATGGAGCTATATAGGGACTCGATATCTATGCCCACGAGATAATCATTCTCCTGAACCTCAAAATCCTCCAACATGATTAACAAGTCACGTGTATCTTGTTCTACAATGCCTTTTATATTTTCATCAATGAATGTCCCAACTTTTTCAAGGGGGCCTTCAATTGCAGATACAATAGGGCATCCAGGCGGACACACTTTGCGTTTATGTATCTTTGGTATTAAATATAAACATGGCATTTTATACGTTTTAGTTTTCATAAAACCGTATTCACCTGCCGTTATTAATTCGTTTGTCAATGCTTCATCCAAGATCATATCCCTCTTTTTAATTATATCAGGAAAAGGATTATCCAGTAGTTTTACATAGGCGTCTTCATACACCAACTGTCTCTTCATTTCAAAATACGCCTCCTTGGACCACAAAATTATGTTTTCACCTTTGTCACTCCCTCTAATTACTATCTCATCGTTTTCTTTCAGCTCATCCAAGGCTCTGCTTTCTTTCTCTGTAAGATTATCCCTATTTTTTCCCCATCAGATTTTTTCTAAATCTTGCGACACCAGTTCAGAAAACAGTTAAATGTTTTTATCAGATGAAATTCAGTGCATGAATTTGGATTTTCTTTTTAAAGCTGTAGGTGCAATTGATTCCTCCCTGTCTGGTCCTGAAAGTTCTATCTCACCTTCATCCATTAAACCCTCCAAATTTTTTAGCACCTCTCTTTCTTTTAATGACATAACTACAATTTCTTCCAAGTCATCCTGAGTTGACTCCCGTTCGGCCAGATTTTGCTTTGAATACATCTTTTTCAAAAGAACCCTTCTTAAAAACAATACACAAATGTAGCAATGTAATTGATATTCACGAACCAAGCCTGACCGATTGGTCCAAGCGGTAATTGCTATATGTTACCCACTGACGGGGCAATGCCCCAGGATGGACTGCAAGGCCCCAGGATGGAGGCAAAATAATCAAAGTGGACTGTTTAATTGAGATTGGTGGAAGATAATAAGATCATACTAGTATGTTAGAATATGCAATCCAAGGGATGCTATAACAAACTGAAGACTATGGCCTCAATTCACTAAGATCATGCTAGAGATAATAAGGCAAGAGAAAACTTACCTCCACACGTGAGAGTTATCTTACCTCTTCATTCCTTAAAGGGACACTTAAGTCAAACAACTCACCTGGGGCTTCCAATAGCCCCCTGCAGCTGTCCGGTGCCCTCGCCGTCTCCCTCCAATCGTCCTGGCCCCGCCGGCAGCCACTTCCTGTTTTGGTGACAGGAGCTGACACGCTGGGGACGCGAGTGATTCTTCGCGTTCCTGACCACAATAGCACCATCTATGCTGCTATAGCATATGTCATATACCATATAGCAGCATAGATGGTGCTATTGTGGCCAGGAACGCGAAGAATCACTCGCGTCCCAAGCCTGTCAGCTCCTGTCACCGAAACAGGAAGTGGCTGCCGGCAGGGCCAGGAGGATTGGAGGGAGACGGCGAGGGCACCGGACAGCTGCAGGGGGCTATTGGAAGCCCCAGGTGAGTAAAACTCATTTTTTTTTTTACTTAAGTGTCCTTTTAAGTTACCTCTCCTGTAGTTAATTTACCTCCTCTGTAGTTAATTTACCTCGTCTGTAGTTAATTTACCACCTCTGTAGTTATTTTCACAAGCAGCTAATTAACAGCTTGTCTTTAACTCTGGAGTTATTTTAAGGATTGGAGAGTTAATTTAAAGACAGAAGAGTTAACTTTAGGCTTGCCTGAGGTAAAATGTTTCCTGAATACTACATGCCTTATCACCATGGTAACAACTCTAGAAGAGTTATTAAAGACAGGAGATAAGTTTAGTGAATTGAGGCCTATGTGCCTACTTTAGAACGGTTTGTAAGTGGAATTCAGAGTCGTGCAATATTAGCCGACAGCAATATATCTGGCCAAGGACTGTGTTTCTGTGTGCGTGGTGTGTGAATGCGAGGAGCGCTCCAAGTTCTAGGCAGGGTTTTTTTTAGGGGGGGAGCGGGGGGTATGTTTATGGGACCTGTGTGTAATTTTGATACTAATAAAATTTGATATGCAAGATTGAGAACGTGTGAGCATATAATTTGTGTACAGTCTTTAGCAATCAAAGTTCTCCTCCTTTTTGGAGTTCATGCAAAGTAATTGAAGACTGGTTCTCCAGGATTATTATACAGTTCTATCCATATTCTCATCAACTCTGACCAGCTTCCCTGCCCCTGCTGAAGAGAAGCACCCCCAGAGCATGATGCTGCCACCACCATATTTGACAGTAGAGATGGTGTGTTCTGAGTGATGTGCAGTGTTCGTTTTCTAAAACACACAGCGTTTTGCATTTTGGCCAAAAAGTTCCATTTTGGTCTCATCTGACCAGAGCACCTTCTTCCACATGGTTGCTGTGTCCCCCACATGGCTTGTGGCAAACTGCAAACAGGACTTCTTATGCTTCTCTGTTAACAATGGCTTTCTTCTTGCCACTCTTCCATAAAGGCCAACTTTGTACAGTGCACGACTAATAGTTGTCCTATGGACAGATTCCCCCACCTGAGCTGTAGATCTCTGCAGCTCGTCCAGAGTCACCATGGGCCTCTTGACTGCATTTCTGATAAGCGCTCTTCTTGTTCGGCCTGTGAGTTTAGGTGGACGGTCTTGTCTTGGTAGGTGTACAGTTGTGCCATACTCCTTCCATTTCTGAATGATCGCTTGAACAGTGCTCTGTGGGATGGTTCAAGGCTTTGGAAATCTTTTTGTAGCCTAAGCCTGCTTTAAATTTCTCAATAACTTTATCCCTGACCTGTCTGGTGTGTTCTTTGGACTTCATGGTGTTGTTGCTCCCAATATTCTCTTAGAGAACCTCTGAGGCCGTCACAGAGCAGATGTATTTGTACTGACATCAGATTACACAAAGGTGCACTCTATTTAGTCATTAGCACTCATCAGGCAATGTCTATGGGCAACTGACTGCACTCAGACCAAAGGGGGCTGAATAATTACGCACACCCCACTTTGTAGTTATTTAGCTGTAAAAAAAATGTTTGGAATCATGTATGATTTTCGTTCCACTTCTCACGTGTACACCACTTTGTGTTGGTCTTTCACAGGGAATTCCAATAAAATTGATTCCTGTTTGTGGCAGTAATGTAAAAAAATGTGGAAAACTTCAAGGGGGCCAAATACTTTTGCAAACCACTGTATAAACAAATTATGCAGGTAAGCTTTCATACTGCATGGAAGAAGTAAAATTGGACAATCATTGGCCAACCAAATTGGATGTGTGTTTGCACACCAAGGCCTAGTACACACTTTCAATTATGACTGGCAAACCCCTGATCAAATTTACCACCTCCGTGTAATGTGAGGTTCAACAGATATTGAATACTATGAATAGTTGCGTAACTAAGCTCTCATACTACATGGAGGTGGCAAAATTGGTCAGTGATTGGCCAATAAAAAAATAAGGTGTGTACCAGACTTTAGAGCTTCCTCCAAAATCCAATCAGAGCAGCTCTTGGCAAATGGGTGATCAAGTGACAAGCATGAATAAATGTCCATAACAAGTAATTTGGCAACATTATGAATAAACAGATAGAATACATAAAACTGCAATAAAATGTATTTGGGCCAATGCTCAATTGACAGATAAATGTATTTGGGTGTTTAATATTTGCAATTTGCAAGATTTGGGGGGGGGGGGGGTATAAAGCCCTCGTTCTGTCGCGGGAATGCGGCATTTCACCTCTGCTCATATTGCTTAGGCTAAATAGCAGGTAAAAAGAAGTATTTTCGCTTCAGATTCTCTTTAAGCATGTGAGGGGGGGGGGGGGGCTTGGGTGGTCCATCAGCTAGAAATCTACCCCCCACCCCCTTTTGCCACTGATCGAATCTGCCAGAGAAAGAGTATGGGCACCTTAAGACGGATTCCCACTTGGGATGTCCAGATACAGACATCTCGGGCAGGAATACACTCCGTGAGAGAGGGATCAGCACCCCTATCAGTCTGTTTCTGTTTTTCAACTCTCCCCCATCCATACATCTACTGCTATAGGCCATTTGGTAACTGCTGTTCTGTGCCAAAAAGCAGCACTAGTTTTATTGTGGCCGCATATCTTTTGGGTTGCCATACAACCTCTTTGTATTTAAGTGGATGCTTTTCTGGTGGGTTCGGGTATTTCAGCCATGGCTTCCTTGGGAAGGGGATGGGTGGTTTAGCTGCACCAGCTATGTAAATGGCTGCGGACCTCAACCTTACTTCGGTTGCTTAGTGATCTGCTGGGTACATGCGACTTCCTGCTAGGGCGGGTTCATTTGCCGTGGCGGCTCTTGGATTGGTCCCTGCACTCGCTTGTCTATAAGGGCAAATTCGTTTCTTTCGGCGACTTGGCTCACATCACTGGACTAGTTGGTGAGTCTCTGAGTGTATTTGGCTTCCCCTATTATAGAGCTTCATGTTTAATTTCACATGCAACAGTCTGATCATACATGTGTCTTTTTAAAGGTACTATATTTTCATTGATATATTTTTCTATTTTCTGTTGCTTTGATTGGTGGGTCCTTCTGACACTGCAGTTCCCTACCCGGTTCCACTGCTGTAGGGTGTGTTTTACTGCTGGCATGGTGTGTCTTGTTTGCTGGTTCACACTGCAACAGCTTTTTCTAAGCACTTGTGCTTTGAAAAGCTCTTGCCATTTGTAATGCTATAGGTGATTTTTAGAAAACCCCATAGCTCACGTGAGAACACACACATAGCATTACATTAGCAAGAGCTTTTAAAATCACAAGCTCTTAGAAAAAGCTCTTGCAGTGTGAACCAGAACTAATGGCTATTAAAGGTAACCTCCTTCACGTGTAATCTGTTTGCTTGCAATAAGTAGGTGTGTATAAAAAGGTCCATGAGTTTCTAGACTCCTTGACAGACCCTTCCATCTTTCATCCAGTGCTGCACTGATGTTTTTTGAATTCAAAGTCATGAGGAGAGCAAACGAAATGTCAAAGGATCTGCAGGAAAAGGCAGTTGAACTCTATGAAACAGGAAAGGGATATAATAAAATATCAAAGGAATTGAGAATGCCAATCAGCAATGTTTAAACTCTAATAAAGAAGTGGAAAATTATGGGTTCTGTTGAAACCAAACTACGGTCAGGTAGACTAAATTAATTTTCAGCCACAACTGCCAGAATGCGAGGGTTGCGAGGAAAAACCCACAAATAACTTCAGGGGAAATGCAGGACTCTGAAAAATGTGGTGTGACAGTTTCAAGATGCACAATAAAAAAAAAGACACTTGAAGAAAGATGGACTGCATGGCCCAGTTACCTGAAGAAAGCCATTACTTTACAAATGCCTCAGACCTTTTGGCACAAAGTCATTTGGAGTGATGAAACTAAAATTAAACTGTTTGGCCTCAACTATAAATGCTACATTTGGAGGAGAGTCAACAAGGCATATGATGAAAGGTACACCTTTCCTATTGTGAAACATGGTGGTGGATCGCTGATGTTTTGGGGATGTGTTAGCTACAAAGGCACAGGAAATTTGGAAAATTTGGTCAGAATTGATGGCAACATAAATGCAGTACCGTAAGTTATCACAAAACACTGGAGGAAAATTTGCATTCATCAGCCAGGAGCTGAACATGGAACGTACTTGGACATTCCAACATAACAATGATCCAAAACACAATGCCAACTTGACCTGTCATTGGTTACAGCAAAATAAAGTGAAGGTTCTGGAGTGGCCACCTCAGTCTCCTGACCTCAAAACAATTGAGCCACTCTGGGGAGACCTCAAAACATGCAGTTCATGCAAGATTGCCCAAGAATTTCACGGGACTGGAGGCTTTTATAGCTAAGAAGATTGCGCAGCTTTACCGTGAAGATAAAGAGCCTGATGTACAACTACCACAAAAGACCTCAAACTATCAGATGGGGTCAATGCACGGCATTAAGAACTGGGATATGTAAACTTTTGATCAAGATCATTTAGGTTGTTCGCATAATGATTAGGATTTAAAAAGAGTAAACCGTTAATTGACAACAAATGGCTTCAGCCAGCCACTAACCCCAAGTAAAAGAAAAGTTTTTGTTTCATCGTTTATATTCTATGGAAAAAATGGTTAAGAAATAAATTCTGCCAGGGTATGTAAACTTATGAGCACAGCTGTACCTGGACAGGCTGAAACATTTAATATCAGCTGTTTCGGCCCACCATCTGGAGTATGAATGGTATTTGTTCAGCTCTGTGAGTGACTATTCTCTGCAAAAAATAAATATCTGCCAGGGTGGCTATTAGAGGTAGAGAAGCTAAAGATGCTTGAAGGCCTACCATCCATTTAGACATCTATGTAATCCAGCTAGCTGACAGCTGAGTCAGACTACCTTTATCACAGGTACAGGTGTGCTATAAACTAGCAGTTCAGGACATACATTTTTTTTTTTCCCCATGTACATGAAACGAAGTGGTGTATTATGGGCACTACTTCTCACTCATGTGATGATGACATTTGTAAGCGTGCTCTTTTTTTTAAGGTGATAAAAATTGTACTTAGTAAAGCTTTTTTTATAGGAAGGGCTCACTACATAAAACTAAGGTGAGAGGGATATGGAGGCTGCCATATTTACTTGTAAACAATGCCAGTTACCTGTCAGCCCTGTTGATCTTCTGGCAAAAGTGGTGTCTGAGTCAAAACCCTGGAACATGGAACAGGCGTATGGCTAATCCAGTAAAACCTGATTTGCTGGGACCTAAGGACTGAGTTTACTATATCCAGAGGTTTACTATATCAGTTTACTATACCAGGCATTACTCCCACTACTATACCCGGTTACTCCTTTATAATGTTGCTTAGCCGGGACCTGAACAGTAGTTTATTATACCCGAATGTTTACTATATCAGAGTTCACTATAATGAGATTATATTGTATATATATATATATATTACACACACACACACACACACACACACACACACACACACACACACACACACACACACACACACACAGAAAATATTGATCAAAATAAATACTGGCTATCGGAATGTAAAAAAATTTGCATGTGTGTATAAGGGCTTTCTTCTATATCTGATCAATGTCAGATCTGAAGATGGATCTGACAACTTGCTTACATAGCATCTCAGATGAAAATAGCATGTGTACCAGGCTTAAAAGTGTTCAATGTGAAAAAGAACCTCACAACACTGACACAGGTAGTCAAGTCTACACATACCACAATGTGTTTCTTTTAGCAAATAGAATGCAGCAGAATGATCACGTATAACTGCAGAAGAAACAATGTAAAGAAATTCACCGATGTGCTGGTATCCTGAGTGGGTGTGTTGACATCCCATATTGTCTGTAAACTGTTAAGACTGTCAGCTGGCAAAAAATCATCAGTGTCCGTGATGCCGGAGAGCGAGTCCGGGGAAGACAGGGCAGATCGGCTGGAGAAATCATTTAAAAAAACGGTGGGGTCCTAAGCAAAAGACAAATCAGAAGAAGCAAAATAAAATATGAAATGCAGTGAGAACAAGTAGCTACATAATCATACAGCAGTATAAAGAAAATACAATAGTAATATACCCAGAGTATATGGTAATATCCACATAAGGTTAATTGCCTTTGAAATTCCATACAACAGTATTGTGTACTAAACAGCATCTGAAAAAAAGGGAATTGATCATTCAGCATGGTGGAGTAGTGGTTAGCATTCTCCCCTTGCAGTGCTGAGTGCCCTGGTTCAAATCCCGGCCAGGGCACTATCTAACTATCAATGTATCTTATGGAGTTTGTATGTTCTCCCCGTGTTAGCCTTGGTTTTCGGTTTTCTCCGGTTTCCCCCCACATCCCAAAGACATACAAATAGGTTAATTGGCTTCCACTGAAATTGGCCCTAGACTACCATACATACACTACATGATACATACATAGACATATGGCTATGGTGCGAATTAGATTGTGAGCCCCTCTGAGGGACAGTTAGTGATAAGACAATATACTCTGTAAAGCGATGCAGAGGATGTCAGCACTATATTAATACTAAATTTATAATAATTCTATTACACACACAGAGTCTGAAGATTTGGTAAAGTCACCATATGTTTCACTATTCACTATTTCTACCAAACCTATGAGGACATCTCCTGTAAGACGGGAAAAAAGGAAATGAATTCAAGCAGATATTGCCTAGGTTGGATTACAGGAACATCTCCATGCAGCTGTTTTACTGGAATGCCACAATATAAAGTAAATCTGAATAAATTGCAGATCTGTTTTAAAGAGGCAAACACCCAGGAAAACCAAAGCACATTTGGCAATGGTACAAGAGTGGATAAAAGGGCAGACAAAGAAGTATGCACAGCTTCTATTCACCTATATGTAATTAGATTGACCTAGTGTAAAGAGGTGGGCACAATAATGCAATCCTCTCACTTAGCAGTAGTTTATCATCCTTCTGTGCAGCATATTCTAAGATCGCTGGCAGTAATCTGAGGGGATAGCGCTGCTAATTACAATTTCAGGTTCAAAAGCATTTATTAAATTATGAACAGTCTCAAATAATCACCAACATACAATATCAATACAATCAACAGTTTCTGATTCAACAAAAATCTCTATAAATTGTATAAATATAAATATAACAAGGTGTTCTAAGGTACAAGTTTACTGTTTACTATTCACTTTTGCTATTAATCAAGGTACAGTAACAAAGTGTCATCTGGTTTTGGTTTCATAATGTGCTGTACATATTACACTGCTATGAAAGTATGTGCTCAGGGCAAAACTGCTTTCCTTTTCTATGCAGGACTAGGGAAAAAAATATTATGGAAACCTATGAGCAGATCATTTTGCATTGTTCATACCTAAGCAAACACAAGTTTGGCTCA